>NW_027615747.1:0-35970 GCF_965212315.1 Lampetra planeri
TGATCCGCAGCTGGAAGCACATTGTTGTGTTTTATCTCGCTCCGACACAAGGACTCGTCAGACTGCAGTGCTATACGACATGTATCACACAAGCTGGGCAGCGCCGTGTGCTTCAACCTCGACTCATGTCATTGCGTGAGCAGATGCTTGTTCATCATGCGCGCACATCTCAACATTTAAATACCTTTACATCAGGTTGACACGTTGAACCGGCTGAGTGGTTGTTGGCGAGTCTGTCGGATTAAGAGTTGTCTGTGTTTTGTCGTGGGTCTCGGAGAACAGCTGTGGTTGTGATGTGGAGGTTCACATGGAGTCCTTGAATGTGCCAAAATGAGTAATAACGCAAAGCAGCAGGTGTGGCAAAATCCCTGCGTTCCTTAGAGATATGTCCCCCCTTTGCAATCATCCATTGCTGCTCTTGATGCCCATCCCCTACCCGTACCCCTCGTTTAACTCTGGATTCCAACACAACACATGGCCTGGGAGTGTTTTTGAATGACTCTCATCTTCCTCCATGAGAGGGAGACGATCCCCTCTCCAACCATTGCATTGAATAGAAACAGAAAAACCATCCCGAAATTTTTCTCCAAACCAACATTTCCTTTTGGTAATGTGAGTGGGATACCAAGAATATATTTGATATTAGTAATTTCCAAAATGAGAATGAAGCCTTGAGGGACTCTGTATCTGTGATGAACATTCAATAAATTTAATGGGAATGATAGATAGACAGATTCTTCCTTCTCACCTTTGTAGTGTTGCAGCTATTTCATATCTTCTCAGGAAACCTTATTTCTACTCTCGAGAAGGATAAACAACCTGATTCTTATCACGTTCTAGACTTTCCTTCTCGGTGTGTATTTGTTTTCAGCAGGCGGTTTTGATGGAGGATGTTAGTCCAGTCCACCCATGTCCACCCCAGACGGGGAACAATGAGAACATTGTGTGATAGCTGGGTCACTGTACTTCTGGACCAGCTCATGTTTACATGCATCATGACACCAGTAGAGATTTGTAATCAGTGTTGTCACATGAGCTACAATTAAAGCGTAAATTCCTTTGGCATTCATTTTTCACCCGCAAGTTTGGGATCATACTTCTCTCAGAGAGGAGAGGGTACGGGGTTCCTCCTCAGAGAAAGAGTCGATTTAATTTGGACTTTGTAACCTGCAAACACCATTAATCTTTGTCTTGTATAGATTTTTTTTTAACTCGTCTGCTCACCACCAGTTCTTTCCCTCTCATTTTTTCTCCATAACACCAGCAACACTGATGGCAGCAGGCGCGGTTAAATACAGACTGCAATTGGATGAAGAGTGAAGCTCCCAGACGGACGTGAGCAGGATGAAAGAAGTGGAGCCCCATGCCAGGCAATCTCCCCGTCAATGGAATGTGCCGCTCAACAACATTCATAAATATTCAGATGAGGCAAAAATGAGGTTGCCCTAGAGATTGCGTGGCACATGTTGTCACCGGCGTGCGAGCGTGACGCACCAGCATTGCTCTAAGGAAGAGGCCAGGAATTTTTTCTGCCATGCAATGAGAGTCAGGAATGTGGGGGTGGTATTCTTTTTTTTTTTTTCTTTTTGTTTTTGAAGGCTTGTTTGAGTTTCGGTGTGAACTTTGTCGAGTGTAATCTACTGAGTGAAAATGGGCAAAAACAAACATCCCAGTGGCTCCAAGGAGGGATGTACGTGGGATAATTAAGGTTTGTGTGTGTCTGTGCGTTTTGGCACCAATTAACTGAGCTGCCCACATTTTGGGGCTTTATACAGATCTGAAAAGACTTAACGAGTTTCTTTGCAGAATGACAGTTTGTGTTTATTCATATCGCGTGTATATTAAGTATCTCTGAAGGAATTCCCTTCATGGACGCTGGTATCTTTTCCTGACAATGATGTGAAAAATGAAGATGCAAAAAATTGCTGGAAAGACGTTTTCTTACCTATTGAATCAGTGCTTCTGAACTCAGAATGTGTTCATGATAGTACATGAACATATTCTCCAAAATATATTCTCTCGCCATCTGGCTCGTCCTAATTTTTATTCCTCATAATTCCACCTCTGCTAATATCACCTGAAGTACTTTGCTACTCGATGCACAGTCCAACGGTGTGTTGTGCCTTTTTATGTGGACGTCACAGCAAACTGGGGCAAGCAAATTTCCCAATGTTGGATTGTTATGAAATGAACTAAAACAAATACTTGAATACATAAATAGATATTAGATAAATGTCATGAGAACGTATGTTTGTTGTCCAGAACATGAAGAGGAAATAGTTTTAGTAGGCGGTATCTTTTCACGCATACATGACTCGGAGTATTTGTGGTGTTTTTTATCTTTGAGTTAAGAATGAAATGATTGGGGAAAGAGCTGGCATTTTACCTACGAGGTGGAGCCGGTAGTGTTTGGGGAGCACTGACTGTCACTCGTTGAGTTGATAAAACACTTTCCAGTCTCAGTAGTTTCACCTCCCGTTCCCAAATAGGAGCCGTTATGCTGGCTGGGATTTGCTGTAATACCAGAGGTCGAGCTGAGGTGGAGCTCGGTTTGGTGCTGGGAAGCAAATATGTTCTTGATCTTGTATCATCACAGCAATTTCAGCGCAATTTGTTCTGGTGTTATCTTCAGTTTCCTCAGCAAAGTTAACATCCTGTGCTGGAATCTTCCGGTGTCTGAGGACCCATTCCCCCCAAAAACACAGGGTGACACTGAGCCTTAGCATTTGCACACAGAGCCGACAACACCTGTTCATCCAGCTCATCTCACCCTCAGTAACAGTCACCTACCACCTACATCCTTCATTCAGCTTCACTTTGATTGCCTTAGAATTTATTCCGTTTTCCCCTCTTCAGAAACTGAGGGTGATTGTATGAGCTCTGCTCTCTTACTGAACAGTGATTTAATTGGATGCCTGTTGGTGGTCTGATAGTGTTCCTGTTTTGACAATGTACTGTAACTGCTAGTTACCTCGACTATTCATGGGACCTCGAACATCCAAGAACACACAGCAAGACGCCCGGGACACGTCTGTTGTCCTTATTCCAGCATCATCGGACATCAAACCTGAAGAGTCCAGTTTGATGCTTGGAGGAAAAAGAATGTGCCTTTGCAAGTGCTGGCGGCAAAGAAACTGCGTCCTTCTGGGAAAATGAGCCCTAAAATGGGAGATTACAACATTCCAGACATTTATGACTAGTTGTGGCACAGTTTGCATGTGTGAGCGCATGGTTAAATGAGCCAAGGAATGGGATATTATAAATATTATTTTTGTAGACCACTGTGGTGTGGCTGCTCCTCTGAATCTTGCTTAAGATTACATGTTTAGTCAAACAGTCTCAACAGGGCTGCATCTAGAATATCCCAAATTCCTTCCAAAGACAAATTATTCCTCACTGAGCAAGCAACTGTCTCAGAGAGTCCCCCCACACACAACCTTACTACTTCCCCCCTCCAACAATAACAAAAATCCAACCAGGCAAGATAAAAAGACATTAAAAAAAATCATGCTATTCACTTTCCTTATTTTGTCAAAAAGTCCTTCCATTGAGGGATAAATGTCTGTGCTGGAATCCAGATAAAGCAGATCAGTGGTGTTTTGCCTTCCCCAGCAGTGTTTTGCTATTATCTGTCTACTCAGCCTGCTGTTGCAGAAGCAAATGACTGTGGCAGAGGTTATGTGTGTGATGACAGAACAAACTTTTTAAGGATTCTGTTTCTGAGGACATGGTTGGACAGACTGCAGCGTGTGTGTCCATGAAACAGGGCAGAAGACATCTGAGCCTTTGGGTCATTCCTCCATGTGTTTATTTTTAGTTCCTTGTCACTCTGGCTGTGCATGATCGAAGGCTTAAACCATCAGGGGTCTCAATTAGAAGGGGGCGGGGGGGCACGCACCTCTTTTAACATTGCAGAAAATCATGGGTACAATCAATATGTTTTGCATAGAACAATAAAACATAGAGGGGAAAAAAGCTAGACTAAAACAGAGCATAGAACAAGTAAAAAGTCCAAAAAAACAGAAATGTTTTTAGCCTGGATTTTAAAACATTCACACTTGGGAGCAGAGGAAAAAGCATGTCTTTCAGTGCAGACAGGAGTAACATAACTGAGAATGAAAAAGCTGGGGACAGGGAGGTGGCTGGGAAAGGTGCTTCACAGAGGTGGTGGTGCTGCCAACAGTGCAAACTGAATGACAGGATATCAGATCGTGGCCAAATTGTGGCGGCCTCGTTGGCAGCACTGTCACACAAGCACAACAAATGCAAACTTTTATTCTGTCACCCTTACACGCATCCCTTTAATACTGAATGTACGTCATACACTGATCACATCTCTCCAATCCCTTGCTGCTCTTCACTGGTTGCCTGTGAGTTTTAGAATGATTGTACTACTTGCTTTTACCTTACCAGCCTGAATGCTGCCCGAGATCCAGTGGCACAACCTTGCTTATGGTCCCAAGGTCCCCTCTCATCACAAAAGGTGACTGTGCCTCTACTTTCGGTGCTCCACGGCTATGGAACTCCCTGCTCAGTGATCTCAGGCAGACAACTTCCGTGACTTCTTATAAATCTCCTCTAATCAACTGGCCTGTTTCTTAATTATGTTTATACTGTTGTTGGGGATGGTGTTTTTATGTTTTTATCCTTATAAAATTTTATTTTCGTATGTTTTAGTCCATTTGTATCTTCTTTTGTTTTTTTTTAATGCTGCTCTAACAATCTGTATTTGATGTGTTTTCTATTCTGTTGTAACTTGCTTTAGAAAGGTGGTATATATTTACAGTGTATAACGTGTATGACAGCACGTGTAAGGGCTGTAAAACATGGGAATATGAAATGTTACATCGACACCATGCGGTGTGATTCATAGCAGGATGTGGTTTGTGCCGGTTGGAGTATGTGCTGGTATGCACGACCTAATTCATGGAAGTCCTGTTTTGTCAATGAGAGTGACAGATTTTTCAATTTTGTTATATTACATAAACATAGATCTTCAGGGACATGAATTACCCAACCTCGCTGATTTTTTTTTTTTTTTTTTTTTTGCTTCAGGTTGGAGCTGTTTCTTGTTCGACATTTGGAATATGTGAGCACTTACAACAACAAAAGTGGAGGGTGTGTCCAATCCTGCTGCTGTTTCATGCCTGCCTTGCTTTTGTTTGAAGACAGTTTGGGTTTCATGCGAGACTTATAGGAACACGTCCTTCTCATGCTCAGTTTCATCTTGACAAGGGCAAAGGTCAAGGATGCAACACTGAAATCATGAAACTGCCGCCAGATTAGTTTGCAGCTGGAAAATAGACCAAGGTTATGGCCACGGCTGTCGATGAAAAGATATTTCACACTGCTTGGCAGAGATATGACACATTCCAGTCGAGAAATCCCCAGTATTGTACCCACTCACTACGAAAACATGACTCTGTTCTTGCAGGCTCACAGTTTCCCATGCTAATCGAAACAGAAAGGCAATATTTTTAATAGCTGATGCACTTGAGACCATTCAGCTGCTGTGATTATATGTACTTAGCTGTGTTTGTTCACTGCCTGTTTGAGCCCCACTGCACAGCTGCTGTCAGTGTTGGCAACTCCCCCAGCATCGGAAGTCGCCCAGCCCTATTGGCCCGCCCAGAAGTAGCTAAAAGTCGCTGGATGAGCGAGCGGTCCAATCCAAACGTAAGAGCGGGGGCGGGGGGGGTTACGAAGCGACAGTCCACGCTGTTCTCAACTCCGCCCCCCGCCCCTCTCTGCCTGTGTCTCTCTTCCACTGCCCCTCTCTGTCTCTTACCTGAACGGGGAACGAGAGAAAACGAGAAAAAGAGAGCGCAATTATTTTTTCCCCCCTCCCCACGATCTTGGAGCCTCTGATCACCAACATAATTTGCTAGATTTGTCGCTAGTCGCTTTTGTCTAATTTTCTCGCTAGGGGGGCTCCAGAAAGTAGCTAAAAATAGCGACAAAGTCGCTAAGTTGGCAACACTGGGCTGCTGTATGAGGTACAGGCACTGAATTACATCCTGGAGCTTGAATTCATGCGCCACACATTTTTCAAATAACACCTTATATGAAAGAAAAGGAGGCTCTTTCTTTTCTAGCTGGTTACAATAAAGGGGACAAAACATAAACATCCACAGGGACATTATGCAACCTACTCTCAGTCCATTTCTCAAATTTGCTCAAATCAAATCATGTCAGACAGGTTTTCTTTTGTTACTAGTCTGCTTATTCACTGGGGAAAAAGCCTGAATACATAACCACAGGTAATACAGGCTGCAAACAAAAAATCTCATCGGGAGTATTTGATTTAGGAAAATATTTAATTGTGGTTATTCCCAACTCTCAGTAAATATCAGCTCGGCTGTAGACCTGGAAATTCAACAGATCACAGTAGACAATTGAATCTCATATTGAAGCAACAACCTTTCAGGACTTTAAGCAAGGGACTACTACTAGTCGTAGTCCCTACTAGTTGTAGTACTAGTACTAGGGACGACTAGTGTCTGCTGTTGTCAACTGCCACTATTTGATTGTCGTTTTCTCATGGATAGGTTGAAAGAAATGAATAAGAAATATTGTGTTAGATATGCATTTAGTGTTCAAATTTGGGATCTAAGAAGGTGCAAGAAGTCATGACCGCTCACGATTACTGTGATCTAGAGGTCCCCAAGGTAAATCAAGGTAAAAGATGGAGAAAAAGCGACAAGGAGGTAGAGGAGAAGGAGGGGGTGTGGGACACCCCCCCCCTTTTTTTTTGTTTTAACAATTTTTACAATCTTTTTTTTTCCCTTATCATATCTCCGTAGAACACTGTAATACACAATGACAAATGAGCATACACACCTCTGCAGTTGTCCTCCCACCCTCCACCAGCACCCCTCTACCATGTAGACAGTCCAACTAGACAGTCCTTGATAACGTTTCAATTAGATCCACATTAAGTGAAGTATCTGCTGCACCTTAGGATGCCCAGCTCGTACGGCCCCACCATGCTGTGGACAGCTTGTCAATGAGCTGAGTCACTTGTGCGAGCAGGGTTGACAGATGTTTGAGAGAGACCCAAGCTCAGCAGCCCCCTAGAGAGACAAGGACAAAGGCTGGAGAAGCTCCCCAGCAATCCCAATGTAGGGTTGGTTCCAAGGAACACAGGTGGCCAGAAGTGTATGAAATTTAAGACATTCACACCAGCCTTTGTTTGGTGCAGTTGAACAGACCCCTGGTGAGTTCAGACTTTTGGATATACGGGAAGGAAGTGAATTACGGTACGGACAATTTAAGGGTGTTTGCTCTGACTCAACTTGAGCATTTGTTCTGGATCTGGGAATAATCAAAAGGCCAGTGCCCGAGGACCTCAGGGTCTGCGATGGTTCGCAGCACACACGCACACACACACACATACACGCATCTCCAGAAAGCATCAGGACGATGGATAAGTCTGTTCATTATCACACCACGCTTTGTCTTTCTTTCTTGAGCAACTCCGGCTCCTGAATGCAGTCTGGTATTGAAGCGACAACCCCTTGAAGCCACCGTGACACTGTGTCAGCGCTAACTTGTCTCTTCTGTTTCTGGCAAATGTCTGAGGACTAGCTTTGACGTGTAAATTTTAACGTTCTTCTTTTTCTGACTCAATCTGTGTCATCATATATACGCACAGCATCCTGAACCTCCTGCTCTCTCTGCACTGCATCTAATATTATGTGGAGTATGTAAGTGGATGGCATCCCAAACAGCCAGACACCATGTGTAAAAGCCTGTAGAGCCTTGATTGAATATTCGCCGTGCAGGACGGCTGAGTTTTGACACAGTGGTATCACTGCTTAGAAGATGCAAACTTATGATTGTCTCCCACCGGCCTCCCCACCCTCGTCCGTTTTTCATTTTCCGTACATTATTATTCTCATTCAGAACGAGTCTGCAGCCAACATGGGCCGCCGTTCTCACATTTATCGTCCAGAATTCTATTACTGTTTTCCTTTTTTGCCTTTCTCTCTCCATCTCATTCATCCAAAACCTCACATCCGCTTTAATTTATTATAACAATGTTTCTAAATCTGAGGGAAGAGCCCATGTTCATTTCACATTGTGCTCAGGGTGATTGTGTCGACTGCAGATATAAGTCACATCAAATCATGCTGATTCATCACTCGGTTTCCCCGTAGACAGAACATCACTGCTTGGTAGAGTTTCATAACTTGTGCTTGTATTTCTCTTCAAGCTGCTTTTTTATCACCTTCGTCAGATTGAAGCAGCCGTCTGTTATGCCTGCCATCCAATACTAAAACAAATCCCAGATGTGTAAGAGTCGTACCGCCAGCATGTGTAGATTTGCTCTACAGCTCTTTCTGGGCATGAACGGAATCAGTGAATCACATCGTTCTATCTGATATAGGCGGGTTGAGGGACATCTCCGCCTGAGGGCGGGGACTCATAGGATGACGATAGTGCTGCACCATCGAAGTGGTCATGGCGTCAACGTGTCGTCAGTGGATGGCACCAGAAGTCTTATTAGAGTGAAACTAAACCTCCACAGTTCTTGCAAATCCGAGCCGTACAAGTCAGGCCCAAAACCTTCACACCCCATTGTGTGAGCAAATGACTCAACTTAGTACACTGTGTTCCAAATTATTATGCAAATTATATTGTTTCTATGATTTTTCTATATAGCTAAATACAAATGACAGTCAGTGTAATTTTCAGTCCATTAACCGTTAGAGTATAAATTGAATGTTATTGATCAAACCTCCCAATCTTTTTCTCTTTTCGGCTTGTCCCTCTTCAGGGGTTGCCACAGCGAATCATCGATTTCCATCTTTCCCTGTTTCTCTGTATCCTCTACTCTGACTCCAACTACCTCCATGTCCTCCCTCACTGCATCTATAAACCTCCTCTTTGACCTTCCTCTCTGTCTCCTACCTCCAACTCCATCTCTAACATTCTCCTACCAATGTATCCACTGTCCCTCCTCTGCACATGTCCAAACCATCTCAATCTAGCCTCTCTAGCTTTTTCTCCTAACCTTCCTGTCTGTGTTGTCCCTCTGATGACCTCATTCTAATCCTGTCCATCCTGGTCACTCCTAAAGAGAAATCTCAGCATCTTTAACTCTGCCACCTCCAGCTCTGCCTCCTGTCTTCTGCCTATCGCTAGTGTCTCTAAACCATACATCATAGCTGGTCTAACCACAGTCCTGTAAACCTTTACCTTCACCTTAGCTGAAACTCTTCTATCACAAATCACTCCTGACACTTTTCTCCAGCTGTTCCACCCTGCCTGCACCCTATTCTTCACTTCTCTTCCACAGTCTCCACTACTCTGCACTGTTGATCCTAAGTACTTAAACTCCTGCACCTTCACCACCTCTGCTCCCTGTAACCTCACTTTTCCACTGGTCTCCCTTTCATTTATGCACATATACTCTGTCTTGCTACGACTGACCTTCATACCTTCCCAATGATTACGGTATTTTTTTCAAAAATACAAAACTTAAAATGCACTGTTCCAAATTATTACGCACAACAGAGTTTCAAAAAATTGTATATATTGTAAACAACTGAAAATGGTCATTTGTTGAATTTACAGCATTAGGGGGTCATATTTACTGAAATCAAAAGGTATTTTAATCAAAAACATCTTAACAGGTCAAGTTAC
This sequence comes from Lampetra planeri, assembly GCF_965212315.1. Taxonomy (NCBI): domain Eukaryota; kingdom Metazoa; phylum Chordata; class Hyperoartia; order Petromyzontiformes; family Petromyzontidae; genus Lampetra; species Lampetra planeri. The sequence goes on from NW_027615747.1 coordinate 9,649, forward strand.
ATTTTAATATAGGACCCCTTATTTGATCTATGCAGGATGTCAGAATAGCCTCTCAGAGCTGCTGTTTGGATGTGACTGCCTCCCACCCTCATAGATTATTTTGCTTGAGGATGCCAATGCTGCAGAGGTATTCCTTGCAGCATGAGATGGTGCATTGTCATGCATGAAAATTATTTTGTTGTGGAAAGTACGGTTCTTCTTTTTGTACCATGGAAGAAAGTGGTCGGTCAGAAAACTCCACATACTTTTCAGAGGTCATTTTCAACCAGCTCTTTCCTCATGATTCCGCCCCAAAAACATGACTCTGCCACCTCCTTGCTGACGTTGCAGCCTTGTTGGGACAGGGTGGCCATTCACTAACCATCCTCTACTCCATCCATCTGGACCATCCACGGTTGCACGGGACTCATCAGTGAACAAGACTGTTTGAAAATTAGTCTTCATGTATTTCTGGGCCCCACTGCAACTGTTTCTGCTTGTGAGCATTGTTTAGGGATGGCCGAATAGAAGATTTATGCATAACTGCAAGCCTCTGGAGGATCCCTACACCCTTGATGTCCGCGGGACTCCAGAGGCAACCAGCAGCTTCAAAATATCTGTTTGCTGCTTTGTAATGGCATTTTAGCAACTGCTCTCTTAATTCGATGTATTTGTCTGGCAGAAACCTTCCTCATTGTGCCTTTATCTGCACGGACACGTGTGTGCTCTGAATCAGCCACAAACAGTACGGTGATCACGCTTACATTTTCGTGAAATTTGGTTGAAGTTTTTCCTTTGGGCTCACCTGACAAACTAATTATCACAGGTGTCTGAGATTGATTTAAGTGATCCAAAGAGCCCTGAGACACAATACCATCCATTAATTTAATTGAAAAACAAAAAATAGATATCTTTATGACACTTAAATACAATTTGGATTATATAATAATAATTTGGAACACAGTGTATTAGTAGCAGAACGCCCCACTAGTCAGTTCAGAACTATGAAACGTCTTTAAGCAAACTACAAGTCCAGTTGTCTACAACTTAAACCCAGCAAGATACCATGACCTGGATGACCTGGATGACTGACCGCCTACACAGACACGTCCTCCGATTTAGGTGTTCTCAGAGCTCTGTGCAGGGTCTCAGCAGGATGACGACAGTGCTGCACCATCAAGGTTCTGTACACAAGTATGGTAAACCCATTGGACGAACAAAGGGTCCATTTCCACCACATTCCACCACATTTCCAAATCAAACTCATACCTCGACTCGTCTTCATCACTTTGGTACCATCATCATGTTCTCTTGCTCTTGCTGGTCTTGCGCGATCCCCCAGTTAGTGGATCCCCTTCAGTTAGATATGTTGATCCCTCATTGACAAAACCTACAACACACTAGAGGTGGGTCTGCATTTACAAGCTATGAAACATTTCCTTTTAGCAGAACACAGAACAGATTTCCCTTCGTTTCCAGTGATCGAGGAATGACATTTTAAGTGTCTCCAAACACTGCTCCAGCTTTCTGAAACTCGCATTGACAGTTTGTTGTGTCATCTGTCTTAATCTGACACAATAATGATGATAATAATAAATAATGGGGATGATGTTAGATGGGCTGTGTATTACACAGCTTGTCCTCTGAGATAATTGCACTGATTTACATGATAGCACATCCAGTACTGTTTCATCAGGGCACCAGCACCTAGCAGGGACACCCATCTGTGTGTTGTTTGAGTGGATTTGATCCAAAGTTGCTCAGCAAAGTCAAAGCAGCCCTGAGGACTGCCAACAATTAGTTAAAAGACGTTAACACAACAAAGAGTGATGTTTTGCCGTGAGCAGAACTGGACTGTGTTCTTCACATCCTCTGCTGGCTCATTGAAAATGTTATGACTCGAAATGAGTGCCTGCTCTCTGCCTCCCCTACCTTCCTGTTAAGGACAAACTGGCTGTGAGCATTCAACTTTGTTCACTTACTTGTGAATGGTTTGTTTTTTTCTGGGAGGGGGCGCAAAAAACATAATTTCCTTTGGTTTTTCAGCGACTTCATTAAATGGTAGAATGTGTTTGAAACGCCACGTTTTGATTTCTGCCCATGTGCTTCTCGAGAACAACTTGCTGTAGCAGTTTTCTAATCGGATTTAGAACGGCCTTCCACTGTGCTTCTGTCTCCTATGAGTGAAATGATGGGAAGGTCACACACATCATACACACACATCATAGTGCAAACTTGTGATGATACACTTCCTCCAGGAGTCAAACCACCACTGCTGCTGCCATGACAGCTCTTGTGTACTACATGACCGTTTCACCTCAACAAGTTCACCTGAGGTTGAAACAGATGTCATCATACATGCTTTTTTAGGTTAGCTAATCACAGGCGCCACCTGCATATGATAATTTCCATTAATCCACTGTTGTAATTGACGGGGCAGCAGCGCCTGAGCATGCTGCATCTTCATCCGCCATAATAAATTTCCTTCTGCTCCTGCTTTCTGACAGACTTCACAGGCAGTGGTGCAGTATCTTTCTGAGAGGCGTAAACGTGTATCAGTGTCATGTAAACTGATAACTGAGTGGCAGCGAGCAAAACAAACATGCCAAACATTGGCTGTTGAGTCAGTTTGGGTCCAATCTGTCATCTCAAAACAATTCTGAAGCTGACAGGTCTTCTTTGCATGAAGAGTCAGACAAAAACAGAATTGGTTGGAGATAACTAAAGATTAGAAAAGCACTCGGAGGGCTCAAGCAGCACATCTCCACCCAATGTTATGGTTCTATATTCATTTTAATTACTCTAATAAATTCACTGATGATCACATTTTCACTAATTGTCAAATCATGACCTCTGAGCTCTGTTCTTCATTTTCTTTCAATAGTAAAAACCAAAAACAACCCTCTGTCCCTGGGTGGACTCCAACCCCCCGACCTTTGTGTTAACAGACAGACCCACTAACCACTGGACAGGACAGAGAGAGAGGAAGAATCCTTCAAACAGATTCCTGGATCCAGACGTCCAGTCATTTAATTCATTAAAATCTGTTCATGACTTTGAAATTATTTTTCTAACACATAGACAAACAAACAGACAGACATAAGGTAATAAGAAGGAAGAACGAGGATTATTGGTTTACTAGAAAAACCACAGATCCTGGAAAGATCCACGTGACCCTCAAATATAATTGTTTTCTTCTTTGGCCCACACAATGCCTCTCCATGGTTTGTAAATTCAGCCGGCTAGGTAGGTTATGTATAATCCTGCTCCCTGACAGACAAACAAAGCAACAGACGCTGGTTAAAATAGAGCCTTCTAAACAAACACAATAATTAGAGGTTTGTGTGCCACCATCACTGTGTGCCACATTCCCTTCTCTTCTCCTTCACCGCTGCCAGCACCAAATTTGTTTGTCATAGCACTTGACACCTAAGAGCAGGATTTCTTTTGTTGTCGACGCACTTCTGTGTGCTGAAAGATGGCAAGACTTTCAGCCGTCGAGAGAAACTTGGAGGAGTGTGCGAGGCGAGTGCCAAACGTGATGAAGGCTCGTCTGTGGACTCATTATGGTGAACCTCCAACTTGAGCTGTGCCAAGGGGGTTGGAGACACCTCTACGTACGAGGCTGTACCAAGTCTGTTTGAATGTGTGTGCATGAGATGTGATGGGGGACCAGGATGAAATTGTCCTTCGGTCCAGTGTCCATTGTAATGTCATGGTCTTTAATTCCATCTGCTTACTTGTGTGCATCCAGCAGAAGTATTATAGACTGGTAGTTCACAGTTTACTGGTGTGTCCATATGACGGGAGTCATTGTTGTAGTTGCTAACATGCTAACTCCAATGACCCCCTACTGAAGAAGCTTAGCCTCTGCTGATGATGTATCTCGCTGAAGATCTTCACCCACTAGTGGTCACAAGAACAGGACAAGACATGATGAGACCCATTCTATTTTGAAGTAGTGTGAGTGAGCAGCTAACAGGGGAATCATCCAATCTTACGTGTTCCCTCACTGCTAAAAATGTGACCAAGGTGAGAGTTGAGAGACGAAACACAGCACCGGGAATGTGAAATAAGAAGCTTGTTTGTCTGTAATCCAAAATGAACTGGACACTGCTGCTTTTAAGGGTTAGGGCCTTTAAGCGGTGACTCACTGAGGCTTTTTTAATGTGATTGTGTGATTATGGCTCAAAGTCAACTGCATCACTCATGGAACAAATGAGTCTGTAAATCACAACTCCTGGATCTCAGTGACATCATAGTACAACAAAGACCCACCGAATCAACACTTGCACAAGCTGACCCACACGTTGACATGTGACTCATACACATAGGTTGGGTGCTGTCTCTGACTCCTTCTCGACACACATTTGCCCTGATATATCCAAGGTCCTCGTACCTCACACAGCGTCGTTGACTGAGGATAAGAAAAAAAACTTCTACGTTTCCTATAATGCTGCATTCACATGGCATCAGGGAATTGACAGACGGCAAAACCAGATGTCATTTTGGTGGATGACAGAAAACACCGGCGAGGCCAGGAGACGGATGGCAGTGACATCCAATGTTGAAATATTTTAACTTTTACTGTCTACTAATACGTCACGGAATTCATTAATGGATGTGACATGATTTCAGTTTGAGATGCAATATTTAGAGAAGACAGTATTTCATAGCCGTGTATGTCTTGATATGGGTAATGACACTGAATAATACACAATAATCTATTTTATATATTTTGTTTTATTTACTGTAAACAAGAAGACATCGCCATAGAAACATTGTGTGGGTCCGTTTGGCCGTTGGACTGCTTGTAAGTTGTTTCCTCTAATCACATGAATGCAGCATAAAGTATGACTTATGCTGCATTCAGCATAAACACAGACGTCTATCCTGTAATTCTTCCACAGGCTCTGCAGTGTTTTCACATTGATTGTTGGCTGAGTCAGTCGTACTTCATTTCTAGATGTTCTCACAACAGCAGCCACCTCACAGACATGTATTTTTGTTTGCTCCCATCCGTCCATCGGTCCATCGGTCCATGTGTGGTGAGATTTATTTGATTAAACACAGCTAACATCTGCTATGAGCAACCAGATGAATACAGATTTCAGTCAACAGACAAAACAGACGAAGTAAAAATCCACAGGTGGATTCTCTTTGTGTCAGGTCTGTGGTTCGAGCCTTTTCTTTCATGTGCTGAACGACTGGCATTGCTGCCCCCTCCTGTCTGGACTTCTGCCCAGCTCTTTGAACTTCCCTTGTTTGTGGATACAGATAGATAGATAGATACAGATCATTCCTGGACGAAATGTCCTGTATCCAGTGGCTGAACCATGTCTACAGGCTTTGTTAAGCAAAAGCTGTACGTTCTCTGGAACCCTTCCACCATAACTTTCGGGTCATCATCTCTCACCGTACGCTCTCCTGCAAGAGGGACTGAAGGTGGACATCAGGCTGGAATGACTGAAGTCCAGACAGCTGGTTCACATCAGTAATGGGTTCTGTTCTTTGAGACTCAAGCACATGATGGATGGCTGTGATGTGTAAGAGTGTTATTTTCTTGCATAAGCCTGAGAACTGGGATTCCGGCTGTGGGTGTATATGTGCAAATGATGCACAGCAGTCCCTGGACTGGGCCAGATGCCTGAAACGGAAGTGAGGAGTAGAGATGATTGTGAATCGGGCCAGCATCTGGTCAGCAAGGCAACAAATGAGCAATTGTACAACAATACCTTCTGCTCAGCTGCTGCATATTATTAGCAGGCGTGATTAAAACGTCCCTGCTGACTACCCAAAGCCTTTGAGACGAGCCGGACATAAATGCAGGCCACAGCGAGTACCCGCAAGCACTACCTGACCAGGTAAACCTCCCATGTTTCAGATCAGCAAATGTTCTTAATCTGCCCTTAATCTGTGTATGGGTGTCACCTGGGTGCATTGCCAGTTTCCGTAAGAAAGTTTTAGCTGTGTGTGTGTATGAGAGAGAGAGAGAGTGCTTGGGAGACTTTTGTGTTCGCTGATGCATCAGGGAGGCATATTGTCGTTGACAGCCCAATTTAGGAAGCGTGTCACTTTACGTGCTCTGCAGAACTGTAATCCACAGAGCTGCAGACGCTGATGCTGATGCTCCGCCGAAGAGCTTTCTGTTTTTTGACAGTTTTTCACTGCAATGACATTGGTACTCGGATATACTTCAAGATGTAGTCAAGTGTTTGTCGTCTGACGTTCTTTAGTTGTCTATCTCTGCAGAGTTCCTCTCTTTGAAATCCTTAAATACAACATACATCTTCCCATGCAGCTCTTGGTGGTGACAATAAAGATGTAAAAGATCATTGTTTATCTTGACGTTATGTTAAAAAGACAGTCCACTCATAGATCTGTTGATAGGAGGCTGTTTGTACTTAAGAGGGGTTTGTCTCATGTCTAGAAGAGAACCGATTCTTGGGTGGGGGACCGTTTTCACTATGAGGACAGCATCATGCTGCCAGCTAGGAGCAGTGGCTGCTATGTCAGGCCCCCTGGAGAGCACATGAAGTTTTTTGTGCCTCGCTCAAGGTCACCCTCAGGATGTAATCCAGGAAGTGAACTGACCTCTTCAGCTGCAAGTCCACTACCATATATTTTTTCATCTGCAGCTGGTACTTGAACCGGCCCCCCTACAGTCCCCGAGTCCCTACTGACTGAGCTACTGCCACCCAGTACTTTTATCCAAAAAAATATTTGCTGTCCAAAGGAGTTGAATTCTAAAAACCTGTGATACAAACGATTGCAGTATGGAGAAGGGTCTAGGACCGATAGACAGAGGAATTTTCCGACAGCAGGAGGCGTCAGATGACGCCGGCTGCAGACCGGACACGGCTCGCCTCTTTACATCACATCCAGGCGGCCGCCACTTAGCCGATAAGCCAGATGAATAGAGCAAAAGAATCAGAATCAGAATCAGAAAAAGCTTTATTGCCAAGTACGGTTTTACACATACGAGAATTTGCTGTGGTGATATTGGTGCATGCGGTCAATAAACTATTAAAAATAAAGATATAACAATATAAACTATTAACAAGAGCAAATATACAGTATAAATATAAAGTACTAAACGATTTTTTGGGATGGGAAGAACAGTCCGGCCAGGAGTGATCAATTTCCCAGAAAACAATGTGCAAATGAAAAAATGTGCAAATGGATGAAGAGTCCAAGCTGAGCGTTAATGTAACGCATAGAGTTACTGTCAGTGTGACAGGTAGAGTCAGAGGTAGAGGTGGAGTGTGAGGAAAATGTAAATGAAAAGGGAAAAGGGAAATGTACTTGGAGGCTATCGGGCAACGGGTCAAAGCTGCATATTTCTGGTGGTTTAGAACTGCTTGGCTATCAGAGCTGAGACATGAAAGACAGTGTAAAGTGTAAAGGTTGCTTTTATTTTTCTCTTTCCTTTTTTGATTAGGATGCCCAGCTTTAATTCTGAAAGTACATCATTGAGCAAAAGCATGAGGGTTTCTGTGACTCGTATTGACCTTTTTTAAATGTGTAGTTTGTTCATGTCTTCTATTGTTGTCCGTACTGGCAGGCAGTCTTTTCTGTGGTGTATTGGCCTTTGCCAGTGCTCACTTCTCTGGCCAACACATACCGCTCAGTCTGAATGAACAAATCTTCAGCTGGGAATGATGAGTTTAGTAATGCGGAGCATCATCTGGCACTGACAGAATCTGTAAGACTTTCCCATCCTCAGAAAATCAGCTCAGCTGTGACCATCACTGCTCCAGGTTCACATTAATAATCAGATCAGATAATCAGGCCTCCTTATTCTTAGAAAGAAAGATTTCGTAGGCTGGATGCGACAGGCAAACTCAGCTGAACTGTAATTTGGATGAAAAACTCTAGGATCAACAGTCATTTGGGCATCATAAATTTCTGTAGCAAGCTAGAAGAAAATGTTGCTTCTCCCTGTGGTCTTTTCTTCGTCGAAATAAATCATCTTGTTTGGACTGAGTTCTGATCCAATTTTAAACCCTCCTTAAGGAGAAATAAGAAGCTAAGGAATGTGAGTTTATGCTGCCAGTTTAACAGTAAAAGCACAAGGAAAACCCGGGTGTCTGTGCGTCATAATGCGTACGCTATTTTTTTTTTTTATGATAAATATTCTGTTTGCATGCAGATCCAGATTTTTAACATCTCTGAAAACAACTCTTTTCTAAAGAGCTGATAAAGGTCAGACAAAGATCAGTAAGAGTTAATTAAGATGATTTAATTAAAAATCATGCTGAAGCTTATTTATACGCACCATTTTTAGCTAATCTCTATATGCCAGTACCGGATATTAACTCTAAGCCAGCAGGAGGCGGCATATTTTATTTTTTTCAACTCTCTCATCTATGGTCACAAACCTTTGGTCAGCCTCAGCTTCTGGCTGAGAGAATGTTTACGTTATTGGCTGGACCTTCTGGGATTCAACAGGGAAGGTGATGGTGTCACTGCTGCTGTGTGACAAGCTTTTGTCGGAGACAGTTATCTTAACTTCTTGACTGAAGGTGAAGCCTTCTGATAGAACTGCACACCAGTGCATCACTATCACTATTTGAGGAACAGGAACAGGTAATTAGACGCAAACAAGACCAATGATTTTGCCTCTTCAGGCTAAAATGACCCTGTGAAGACGTGTTCTTGTAAGAATTATGAGTGGCCATTGGCTCACTGAAGTCTCGATCCAACATAAATGTTTTATGCATTTGATTGATAAAATGTCACAATGGCACATGACAAAACTTGAGCCCACCAAAGTAAAAGACCTCCCAACAGACAGCCAATGTCATTGCTAGAAATAATTGAGAATTGTTTCATACTTGATTCCTTGTTTTGCATCACATCACAGGATGAGGACAGGACAGTGGAGACGGGTCCCGCCTACTCAGAGGACCTGCGGGGTGACTGTGACTTTACTTTCACCTCTGTGCCCCAGCCAAGGATCCGACGGGAACAGACGAGAGGCTTTAATCTTCCCTTTTTCATTTCAGCTTTTTGTTAAATGCCTCATCCCAAACCACAATAGGATTACAAAGGACAACCACAAGGTCATGTCTCACTGCAGCTGAGTCATTGGAATAAACTATTGGCGCTATAAGTTTCTGTGTTCCACAGATACTTGTAATCCCATATCTCTCAATGCAAACCACATTTTGAAGATGAGCAGAGGCGTCAATGTGATGATGTCTGGGCAAGTAGAGGTGGTTGGAAGTTTCCAAGGAACACTAGAATTAACAAAGTCACACTCAGGTCTCATTGAGTCTGGAACTTCTTTAACCGGAACACCATCAGAACTTTTTGACATGATTGTGGAGTTACTTACTGCAGCTATCAACAGAGTAGGTGTATGAAATTAGCCAAAACATGTCCTGTGTCGAAAATTGCATACTTACGTTGTACACTTCTGTCTAGTACAATATGCACACCATATATTTACTTGTGCAGTGCGCAAATTTGGACAGGGTAGAACTGTCTCAAATCAAGAACTGCCACTGTCCTGTATTCTGTCAGTCATTGTGTGAAAAACCTTTCATGATTAATGTCCAGCATCTACTCATCAATCTCATGTCTGTATGTAAATCTCCCTGGAGTTCTGCAGAGGCTAATTGACTTCACTCTTACCTCTCACTCACCAGTTACATTTCTGAGTTTGAACAGTTGCTGCCAGACAAGTGACATCAGTCTTTCTTATTCAAACCTGAACTGGTTTGGACGTTGATACGTTAACGTAACTTCATGCTGAAGAAGTTAACATTTCCTTGCTTCCTACACCTTTATATAAATTGTTGCTCTTAGTGATTTGCAGTGTTGCCCTCTGAACCATGCAGTATGGTGTCAAATGTAATTTGAACAGCAGAGGGCGCTTTCATACTTGACTTTTTCAGATAAGCTTTCTTGCCTCACCTGTCCTATTAAAGCACTATCTCCTGCACTAATGGCTGGACAGGACACAGGCGCGTTACAAAGACCAGGAGAAGAGAATCTTGTCACTTCATCAAGAGGATTTGGTTCGTTACCTTCGAACCTTGGACAGGATATTGTGATGTCCCCCACCCCCTAGTGGGAAGCAGAAGTGCCATTGGCAAATGGACTCGGTACACGGTGTCCAGAATACTTGACAATGGCCTCACACACACACTCATACACCAGTGGGCAGCTGCTGCCACGCCCACTGGGGGCAATTTAGGGTTCAGTGTCTTGCTTTGACGTGTGGACAGTCTGAGCTGGGATTCAAACCACAGTGAGTCTGTGACCCCCTCAATCTAGTTCACCGAGGGCTCATGTGAAAGCCCAATCGAAAGCGGAGACAATATCAGAGCTGATACTTCCTCCCTGTCCGTCACACAGGTTGATGAGGGAGGTGTCCTGATGGCAGAGTTTTTCTCTCTGTTAGGACGTGCACCACTTTAACAGTCAATTGACACCCCTGCTGGTGACCTTTCCCCACTGCCCCCACCCTCATTTGGGAAAAGCATGGGATCATAGAAATGCGTTACGATTCAGCAGCCAGTGGGTGGGTGGTCCCCACCCAGAGGACCTAAATGATCAGGGTTTGATGTGTCCACTATTTACAAAGATGTCTCATGATATGGACTGTAACTGCTTAAACTGTCCGTTAATGGTAGAAGAACGTAGCTTTGACATCACTGAGGATGATTTCTCTTCAGAAGGTGTACTTGTAATCGAAACAGTGGGGGTTTAGATATAGAGAGGGGCTGCGGGACAGCTAGCGTCAGGTAGCTGACACCTGAAAAGCAGAAACAAAGAAAGAGAACAAAACAAAAGGTTAAATGGACAGCCCTGGAAGAAAGAAGGAGATGGGAGATGCAGGGAAGGCTGATAGATATTCAGAAAGTGATCTCAAACAGAGGTATGAGGAGCCCTGTGGGGATCTGCCAGGGCTGATAAATCTCCTCAGCGAAGCAGGCAAATACACCCAGAGATGGAGCGATAGAATAATGATGAAAAGCGCAGTGAGAGGCGGGTGAGTTTTCACGTGTGTTGTCACGCGTCATCGTTTCTCTGCAAACATCACTCCCTCTGTTTTAATGACTCTTCATCCTTGAACTGCAGACCCACCACCAACACCCCTGTATGAGAAAAGGTCTAATAGCCTGATGACGAGGCACAAAGACCTCCATTGTGTCCCACAAGCCTCGGACGAGCAGCCTGGCAGGCCGGGGACGCGCAGCTTTGTAACCTACCGGGAAACTGAGCGTTGCCGCTTCCTCCCTTTGTCTCTCCGTCTATGGAGATATGATGCAGCACGCAAACGCAAAGTGACAGGCGGGCCACAAAGACTACTCTGTTATAAGCACTTGAGTGGGAGTTTGCTTTGTGCAGGGGGAGGCGATCGCATGTGTTTGTGTGTATTAGAGGACAGAGAGAGATTAATTTCGGTGACACAGTGTGGGCATCGACTCGTCCTTATCCCACTGACACCAGGGAGTGAGCAGATCATTCAGGGCGATGTATCAGAGACTGACATGATGGGGGCTCAGATGGGAACAAAAGTGGGACCCAGGAAGAGAGGTCTGTCTGTGTGTGTGTGTGTGTGTGTGAGAGGGGGGGTTGGGGGGGAAGTTGGGGGGGAAGTTGGGGGCTTCTCAAGTCTCATAGCTTCTGGGAACACAGACCGCAAGCTTGTGGCTTTTTGAGTTGCGACATGTAGTGAGACCCAGCTTTTGTTTCCTTGACCCAAATTCCTCTCAGTCCTTTGTGCCATTGAAAAGTCCACAGTTATATAACGGGGAGCCGTCGGCCCCAGCCTTCTCCTCTGCCTTACTGCGGTTTCTTGATTGTTTAAGCGCAGAACCAGGCACACAGCGGCGAGTAAGCACTGAAGTTCCAACGTAACCTGAATTGTGAGGTTATTTTTGGCCAGAAGCACAACAGCCAAAAAAGTTGTTTTGAACATTTGACTCTTTTCATCAGCACGCCACCTTTTATAAAAGGAACCTCTTCAGGAATGCATATAAGGGCTTGTAAATTGATATTATTTAGCACAAGTCAAGCGTATCCTTCAAACTCAAGGCTGAATATAGCTGTCGATGACACCTGGAGCAGAGATGTTGTTGGATTGTGGAAGTGGATCAGTGATGGAAGAGCCACAAAAACTGAGACGTTCACCAGCAGATTAGACAAAAGCACACAATCTATTTACAATCTCCAGGTGTCTGGCTCGTGTCGTCATAGTGGAGATAACAACCTACTTTTGGTGTCATTTGGAGTCTGAAGAACTTTTCACACAGCTTCACTTTCATTCCTCAGCGTTGTGCATCAGTCCTTTACTTGTGACTTCCCAGCGACAGGTTTTGCAGATGTGAATTCATCACAACATCTAGATTGGTCTTTGTGTATCTGAAATGGTCCCATACATCCATATGTGTGTTTGTTTGGTGTTGAACTGCTTCCCTCTGCTACTTTATGTGCTGAGGTGGTTCTCACATTTATTAGACATGCAGGTGGTTCCACCTACCCGATGTAGATCATGTCCCCACAAGTCTCGTGATAATCACAGTTATTCATTTCTTCCCCATATGATCATTGTGACTTTCAGAATCAGATTCATTAATCAATAAATACGATAATCATGACATCCCTAATGGACCGTGATTTACAGACACCCCAGACCGCAAATGCAGCTGTTAGTTAGATCATCTGATCGGAGTCAGAAGTGACGTCTGCGCTGCCATGGAACTAGGAACGACACTTGCGTTCCCTGTTTGGCGCTGTGCGTCATTTATCTAAATGTGTCCGTCACTCCCTGTCACTGGTGTTTCATACCCATCCTTCCTACACATTACAACAACTCTCACAGCTCTCACCTTCCTTCATGAAGGATTGAAGGTTGTTCCCATCCATCATGACTCCATGTTGTTCAAAGTTCCCAGCAGCCACCATGAGTTTGACGTCTCTGTGTCGCAACACGCAACGGTCAGAAATTCACGCCAACACTGACAAATGGAGCCGAAAAGCTGGAGGAGTATTTTAATCCAGTGGTTTTCCATCCACAGTAATTTAGTTCCCTTTGTTAGACAACTGGGCATAGGAAGCGGCGACGATCATTGATGTGCTCAGAAGCCATATTCAAAGCACTCGATGGGAGTCTGTTCCCAGAGAAGAGGCTCCAGTACTTCACACAGCTGGAGTTCACACAAAGGAAGACCGTTGATTATTTCAACACATGGGAATTTCCTCTTCCTTTTGTCTCTCTCTGACATTCTGTCAAGATACATTTTCACCATCTTTAAAGGTGATTTTGAAGCCACAGAATTTCGCAGAAGTAGTCTGAAGTTCCTGCTCGTTGTTGTCTTGGGTGTGTTTAAAGCCACTGCGAAACGACTAATGACTTTTAAACAGGAACATGACGTTGAAGAACGAGAGGCGTGGCCATGAAACTTGAAAATGAAATAAAACCGGACTTACAGGTGGATCTGCTGCCACGGTATCTTCAGCTTTTCTTCTTATTTAGTCTCTGATCACACACTGTTCCACTTTGCAGGCGAGGTGGAATGGAGAGAAGATTTTGTTCCACCTTTGTGACTTTACTGTTGGGAAGGTGGAACAATCATTGGCCCCGTTCCACGACGGTTCTTTAGGCAAAGAACGGTGATGTTCCATGAAAGAGACATTCCTAGATTCCAAACCTGTCGTATCAACTGTCCATCATATGGTTTCACTGACCCAGAGTTGTCTTTGCTGTCTTCCAGGTAGGTGTTGAACACGGATTTGCGTCACTACCTCAGTCTGCAATTTCAGAAGGGCTCCCTGGACCACAAGCTCCAGCAGGTGATCAGGGACAACCTGTACCTGCGCACCATTCCTTGTGAGTGTCTTCCCCAGCCTTCTCCTGCCCTCTGCCCCTCCCACTGCCACCAACAACACACACACACACACACACACACACACACACACACACACACACACACACACACACACACACACACACACACACACACACACACCCACACACACACACACACACACACACACACACACACACACACACACACACACACACACACACACACACACACCACCACAACCAGAGAGAGCTCTGTTGGTTCTCATCCCATCTGGAGTCCCCCACCTGACTTCCAACTTCTTTCCCTCTGAATGCTCTTTCTTTATCCATCAACACGACATGTGATAATGACACTGATATATTTATTACTTCCGCCAAGGAGCTTCTGCGTTTGTTTGTTTGTTTGTCTGTCTGTTAGCTGTCTGTCCATTTCAGTTCAGGAAGTCTTGTTCTATGCTGATGTCTGAGTCGCCTTTGTCTCCTTTCTCTCTCTTTTTCACATGAGTTTTTATTTAGGAAGTTTAAGAACAAGCGATAACTCACACAAACTGATTCTGGGTTTAAGGTTTTCTTTTTTTAAGCTGAGTGATTTTAAAGTGGACAAGGCCAACAGGCATAAATAGGCTGCACAGCTGAGATAAAAATCATATTTGTCATTTATCACCACCTGAGACCATTATTATCAGAGGAACTCTAAGATTGTTTTTGGAAAGCTGCTATTTCTGTCATTTTGCACAGAGGGCATGCTTTTCTACTTTTGTTCAAGTGAAGCTGATCCTTATTTGAAATCAGGTTTTTAACTTCTTGTGGTGCTAAGTCATGGTGCAGGGTAGATTGTGAGAATAAAGTCCAAATATTAGCAGAAGGCAATCCTAATATTACTAGAATAAGGTTAGCACATTAGTTTCTCCTTCAGACTAATGCAGTTTCTTCATCAAGCTGCTCATGTTTCTGATTATGCAGAACTTTTGTGCTGATTTCATTTTTGTTGTTGTTGAATTATTTATCGTTTCAGTCAAAGAACACATAACTGTTGACCCAAATGAATATTATATTTCATATTTTTAAGCAGCTCCAACTACACACAGCACAAAATGCTTTTTCTTGTAATAAACCTTAAGATGATCACACTTGTGAAAGCACTCACATCTTCCAGGTTTCATCCAATCCTGCTCATTTCAGTCAGTCTTGTAAAGTCGGTCTGGGTCCAGCGGCTGTGTGTATGTCTTGTGTCCATTGACAGTAAAGGGTTAACGCCTCAATGACCTCACAATGAGCCCTGTGCTCATTGCAGCAGCCAGAGTGGCATCTCCAAGTGAGAGGATGCCTCTTCCTCCAACTGATGTAGGAAAGGTTTGTAAAGTGTCACGCTCGCTCCCAAAAACGATGACAAGTGCTCAAGTCCGAGGCACCACGTAATCCTCCTTGAATCTCATCTGAACCCCAACACCGCCACCAGTCTGTGGCTACAGACGTAGTTTACCACCACGAGGGTATGAATGAGTGAATAAATCACAAATCCACTGTAAAGTGTCTTTGGGTGTCTAGAAAAGCTCCATATAAGATTGAGCCCTCCCCTCCCTCAGGCACCATTTTATCCAACAAAGCATAAATGAAGCAAAGCAAAGCAATAATAAATAAAGAGTGGAAGTGTTAAAGTAGTGGTTAACACTCAGTAGGTTATCAAATAAAATACACTTAAAAATTACAGTTTTTTACAGTTTTTTTTAAGTTTCTCAGCTGTTGCGTCAGGAAATAGAATGTAATTTTGCCTTGACGGAGGAATAAGAAGTCACTAGCAAATGGCGACAGCATCGCTCATTTTTGTGCTTTCCCTCTTTTCCATTTGTCGCTTCAACGTTCCCGTCCTCAAACAAACACTCCTTCTCCAACAATGTTACCTTCTCGTTGTGACTCTCTTTGCAGTTTCTATCCACGACTGCGAGGACGCCCGCATATAATTTGTCGTGACAAAAGTCGAGGGGACACTGGCGACCCACGACTGCTGCTAACTTTTCAGTACTGCGATGACAGAGACATATGAACGATACCACTGAGAGAGGAAAAACTCTCCAGTCCTGGTTGGTGTGTACGGAGATGAGGGCATCAACGATGGATCGACGACGCTCGCCCACTGACGCGTGAAACTCCTGCATATTTTTAAGTGCAGTCACAAAAAATGAAAGCATATCTAATCTATACACCAGACATTTGCAGTGATGTCATCAGCACCTAATCAATGTCCGGTGACATCTACGGGTGAGGATCGCCACAGACATCCTGATTTCACTGAAGTCATGATACAACATTATCACCATATTCTGCTCAGTTTTACGATGTTACATATCGAAATATTAAATTTTTACCACTTTTAAACAGCAGAGTATTTCCCCCAAAAACTGCTGCTCTGACAGTACATAAAATGTGCTCAAACATGACAGTAATAAATGTCCCTACACCAAACTGCTAAGTTGTGGTGATGCGTGCAAAAATCTGTAAATAAAAAGAAGACTCTATATTTATTGTTTGTACTGATACAATATCGCCATGCAAAATTGCGGTATTTCAAATCATCGATATTTTTCCCCGATCCCTAGTGTCATCGAAATCCACCATGCTCTCTCTTCCCCATGTTCCTACTTTATACACATATCTTATATCGTGTTGCAGCAACATCAGCAGGAGGAGAATTCAAACCGATGGTAAAACGAGAGCAGTTAAATCACGATCATAGTTCATATTTCCTCCTTTTAGCAGCTAAAAGGACCTTCCTCTGATTGCTCACTGGGACGGGATGAAATATCGTCTCTGCTGCGAAAAACACTAAGCTGCCCTCAGACGTGACAGCTCACACTGCCAACATGATGGATGCTGACTTAGAAGAAAATGAAGAATGAATGGGGACAGATTCTATTAAAGTTAAAATCCCTCGTGCCTGAGGGGAAAAAAAAGAAAAAAACTGATAAGAACTAAGATGACGGTAAGCAGAGTCGGCACATCATGGAGCATAAAATCATTTGCATGACCATCTTTTTTTCTGGGAGCATCACCAAGGCTAAACGTGACAGCAGTTATGGAACATGATTATTTTATACCGTGACGTTGCTGGAAGTTAAGAGGCAGCGTGTCAGAGAAAAAAATAGTGATTTTGGTGACATCAATATTTAAAAATGAAGATTAAAGGGGAAGCCCTGATTTTTATGCTGCATGCAGATAGGTTGAAAAGACACTGGCCTTCTGCCTCAACTGGAGATTTTCCTCAAACCCCAGAGACTGGAACGAAGTTTGATGAAAGAAATATTCTTGCATGCTGGAAGCTATCTGAAGCATCATTACAAACATTTTGTGGCGCTGCCCCTCTGAATGGTGCTGTGGAACATTCCAACGACGATGAATCATCATTCTTTGCATGATGATTCATGACAATTGTGGTCATTCAAATCTGGAACATTACACCACTCCTCTGCATGAATCCTCACATGAATGATCAGCTGATTGAGAAATGTGATTTAACCCAATAACCCAGGGTGTCCCCCTATGGGGGGACTTTCATACTTAAGAGGAACAAATGGTGAGAAATAATGCAAAAGATTACAGTGATGTTGTACATCAAATTAAACAGAAAAACCTGGGCTACAATTGTGAATTCCTCTTGGGAGATCATCTATCTACCTACAAGAATATATAGGTCATGTTGACGTTCCCCAAACACAAACTAAATGAATGATCAGATATACAAATCCCTGTGGTCCACCGACTCACCAACCCACTCACCAAATTTCTGCCCCTGCCGCTGTGGTAACACATCCATCAGAGCATCGGCCAGCAAGAAAACACACACTCACTTGGTCCCGTCATCCAACTGCCGGTATAGTTCTAGATCAAAGACAGACAGACTCTGTTTTATCCCCACGTCATTGACAGAGGCCGAGTGCGGTGAGATGACTGACACTGGGGGCTCGGCCTGATGTTCGGTCCGTATCTGTGGTTTGTCGCTGTCAGCTGACCGGTAGCTGATTTATTTAGTAGGTCGGAGAGGTGACTCAATCAAATCTCCGGCTTTGTTAGACTGTCACTGGCATGATGGTGCTTTTTCTGTTTTCTCATAGAAACAAGAACCTTATGGACCTAAAGATATGTCTGTTAGTGGATAAAGATGTAAAGATGTAAACGGTTCAGGGCCAAAACATATGACTGATCTCCCTCTTGCTATGAGCCATCCAGGCCTCTCAAGTCCTCTGGCACGGGTCTGTGTCTGTCCCCAGAGTTAGAACGGAACACTTTGACACAGTGTTTTTAGTGTGTAATTTTAATAATTCTAACTTTTAATTGGTTTAATTCTCTTTTTAATGCTTTAATGCTTCCATGTCCTTTAATTAGTGTTGCTTTTAATGCACTTTTCTGTTGTAAAGCACATTGATCGGCCTTTTGCTGAAACATGTAAAGTTGCCTTGCCAAGAAGTCAAATATGTTGTTGATGAACCTCCGTGACACTTTTCTGAAAGTCATTGTGACGTTGACTCAGCAAACAGCTAATCATTGCAGCATGAGGGTTGTCCGAGCCAATCCACTCCGAGGTTTCCAAAGTCCTGAATGGGATAAAAACACACTAAACAAATAACAGCCGAAGATAAAAGTACAAAAAATAAGATCAAATAAGTAAAAATGCATTGACCACACTTCTACACGTAAAATAAACACACTCGAGAGGGTCAAAAGCCAAAGAAAAGAGTTGCGTTTCATTCTGCTGAATGCTAAATTCACCATCGTTATCGTTTATTGTGTTGCTAGGGCAACCAGGGTTCGCTGTATATGTACTGAACACAATGACAAGTCAATGTAGAGTTTGGCTGAATTCTTTTTTTCTGATGCACACCAAATGTAACTTTTGTTCCTCAGTTTCTCTTACTACACTCACCAAGGAGTTCATGTTTTAGCTGACATTTATCTGTCTTTCTGTTTGCTTGTTTGTTTGTTTGTTTGTTTGGCTGTTAGCAAAATAACTGAAACAGATCTGAATGTATCATTGTGAAATGTTTGCAGTATGTCCATATTCTGACGGTGATTCTTTTTGGGTGAAATTTAGTATATTGGTCGCCACACAGAAAACATTGGGAATGGGCTCAACTAATCATGTCACAAAATTTCACCTGAATTGAATCAAAATGGTCGATAGGACAAATCTGGAAAGTTAATGTGGCAAATCCAATTTACTAAATAAAAAAAACTTTCTAAAATTAACATTTGATTCCGATTCACTGGCGGTTAGTTGCATTGGACATAGATTGTCCATATCTATTAACCTGTCAAGTTTCATGAGGATAATGAAACACCAACACAATGTTTCTACCGTCATCTTGGGTAAATTGATGTCGGCCTTTTTGTCCTCCACAGCACCAAATCATGACGGTCAGTCACCAGTTTGCTTTGCCAACAACAGACCACGATAGATTGTGTATAAAATATATGTTGGAACAGAATGTTGGATATAAGCTGCTTACGTCTGCGTCTGGACGTCTGCGTTCGCTGAGTGCTTTTCTGGTTCATTCTGTTAATATTTAATTGCATCCTTAGGAATAGAATAGCTGTTGCTGCTCACAAAAGTCAAAGGATGCAATTGCAAACCTTTAATTATCACTCTGCCTCCACATTTTGACAGCTGCGCTGCTGCGTTCACAATCCTGTTCCTTGTTTCACGTATGAATAATGAATTCATCTCCAGTGGTCGCGGCTCTGTCGACTGTTCAAGATGTAGATTCTCCCCTGAGGCCTTTAAATCCCTGCAGCTATGTTAGATTCAGTGTCATGTCCACACACACACACACACACACACACACACACACACACACACACCCCAGTGAACATCACATCCTACTTGTTTCAGTGTTCTCTCCCTCTCAAACTGTGTCATTGTCGGCAGGTACCACTCGACAGCCCAGAGAAGGGGAGGTTCCTGGAGTTGACTACAACTTCATCAGTGTGGGGGAGTTTCGTGACCTGGAGGAAAGCGGTCTACTGCTTGAGAGTGGCACCTATGACGGTATTTATCAGTCACCACACACGTTTCACTGGAAAGGGAAAGTGTGTCTCACAGGATTGCTCCTTTTCAGATTTATTGGAGGTTTCTGTCGGAAACAGTGGACATGTTGTATTGCTTAAATAACAGTTTAATTTTCTTCTTCCTGCTACTGTCCATCTCCATTCACACTCTGTCAGAAGTGCTCCGTTCTGCTCTGATTGGTCAGATCACACAGGCCTGAGAAAGCCTCATCCATGGCTCGCAGCCCCTCTAGCTCACTGTTACCGCATCATTTCCTACACTGGGTTCTTTCTCTTTCAATACATGAAGCACCTTCTCATACCTCTGTACCACAGGCATTGATTTTGGGGGGTTGGTGGGTACATTCAACCACCACTTTTCCTCAAGATTCATTTCGTACCTACCAAATGATGATACATTGATGATGAAACTCTAACTCTAAACTCTAGGGACAAATGGAGGGTAATATACAAATACAAAAATAACAAAGACAGAACAAAGCTTGACCTGTAGACATCATACTAATACTAAGGAGATAAGTACAAGTGTGTGTTTGTTTGTGTTAGAGAGGCAATGCGTGTATGTTTGTGGCAGTGTGTTCTGGCAGGTTCCGATACAGTAGTTTGACATGTGGAATAAGGGAGATAACATAGTTATGGAGTGAGAGTATCATCAGGAAATGAAGTACATATGTACAAACAATAACTGTTTACTCATCATTACAAATAATGTGTGTATATATAATACAAGGTGTTACAATAGGACATAATAAGTCTTATACATATAAATCCACCACATTTCAAATCAAACTGACGCCCTCTATTTACACCCCCCTTCAGTAACATTCAGAGCTTCGCTTTTGGATCTGAGGTGAGATCATTCACAATTACAGTAACTCAGTAAGACTGTAAAGAAAGAAGCATTGGTTCCAGGTGATTCCAGGTGATTCCAGGTCATTCCAGTGGTGTCTGTGGGCTGCAGGTGAGGATGAATCCTCCCGTGAGGTCATTAGTTCTCTTGTGAATTTTGCTGAGCTGTTCACCAGCAGGTTGTCAGGTGAAGTCGTCAGTGATCCTACAACCAACGTACCACTCAGCAGAAAGCAGGAAGTAAAGGAGGATTGCGAAACTCTCTGGAACACTCCAGGCAGCTCACTTGTAATTCATGTTTCATCTCTAGATGATGAGATTTGGTTTATGTTCAGCAAACGTGGGTTTAATCAGCAAACCTCGTCCGACAATCAGTGGACTCTTGTCTCTGACGGTTCAGTGTCTTCATTCATCTGGACTTTTAGTGTAGTGTTGGAATTTGGAGTTCTTGTAATTGAGTTTTACCAATACTTCCTTGTCTTGTGTCAGGAGATAGTATAAACATATATACTATGAATTGAACTCTTTATGATTTAAGTCAGTTCTGTGTGTTTATGAGATCCCTTTAGCACCTGTCTGTATTTGTAAATATACACTGTTTAGACGTTGGAAGTTGGAAAGGAAACCATCCAAAACAACGAGTTTGTGAGTGAGTTTGTGACGTGAGTACTTCCTGAACTGTTCTACAGAGAAGACCCGCAGCAAAAGGAGGTGTCGGCAGCAGCTGGCAGCCTGTCACCAAATTCATGATACACTCACCGTCAGTGCAGTTCAATGAACATGTGAAGAAGGTGAAGAAGACGATCTACAGAGCAGAAGGGCTTGTTGTTGTTGTCGTTCTTTCACGGCAGCTGCCGGGGGACAGTTGGATGATTAAATCCCCTTTGTATGTCTGACGATCAAGGACTTGTTGACCACATAGCCCACAGCGCTTGTTTCACAAGAAACCTCCTGAGATGTTGCCTTCTACCGGTACAGACACACACAGGAGCACAGTCAGCAGAGCAATGCACAGTTAACAACCCTGGCTTGGACAGCGGGGGCACCCATGCCAGGCAGAACTGGAGCTCGGTGCCAAAGCTGGGGCACAAGATGGGCTTCATCCTGGCAGCCCTCTGCTGAGGCCGGGGCAGCCTGGGCACTGCCTGAGAGGGGTGGAAGCCCATCATCAATGATTAATGAGGCTCTGTGACTCTGGCTGGCAGGTTCAAAGAGGCAGGGAGATAAATGCAACATGAACCAGAGGCAGGAAGATCTCGTGACTCAGCCAGATTAAAAAAACCCTAAGAGAATTTGCTGAGCATACGGGGCATCTCCCATTTCCATTTATGGTTGAAAACATTGCTAGAAACCATGTTCTGAAATGACCATGGCTGCATGTAGCTGGGCTTTCCTACATGGTTTTTAGTTCTTTTTATTATACACATTACACACCACATGAGGCTACATGGGCTTTCATTTCATTGTATTGTATTTTGTAGCGTTGTTTTTGTCTGTTTTATCCTTGGATTGCATTTGGTGTTGTTGTTTTTTCTGAATTGCACTTTGTGATTAAGCTTTAAAAGTGCTATATAAGTATATGGTATTATGAGTATTACTATTATTATTATCATTATTGAGTGAGGTCTACCCAGGACTGGGCTCCCTTGCAGCACAAGCATGCAGAGACAATCACACTCACATACACACCTATTGGCAATTTTAGAGTCGCCTATTCACATAACATGCAAGTGTTTGGACTGTGAGAGGAAACGAGAGAACCAGCACACCTACGGGAAGAACATCAAGTTCACTCCTCGATGCCACTGTGGGAAAAATGACGATTTCTGTGTCATCCTTCCACAGGGTCGTGATAATCTTTTCTGTATCTTTCCAATTTTAGTATATGTGCTACCAAAGTAACAGTCACCACTCTGCCTTGTCCATGAATCCGTGATGTTACATGGGAGACACTTCTGTCACCTACTCAGGATTTCTTGCTAATCTAATATAAATACGTGTATTTCTCTGTACCATGCAACCCCTTCACTTTGCCATCGTACCCGTTGGACCCATACCACCACAATGGCGGGCAAAAGGAGCTCTGAGTCTCAAAAGCAACAGGCCACGACTGACTGAAACACATTGCATGACATGGTCTCTCTCACACACACACACACATGCTTGGGTTGTTGGAATTTGGAATGGCTTTATTGTCACATGTACCGAAATACAGCAAGATTCATCGATTGGGTTTATTTCCCCCCAAACAATACATCAAATGCTTTTTTAATTTAATGTGTTAATCTCCTCCATCAAAATCTTCAGCAACTATAATCAAACACCAGCAAGAAGTGATGTAGAATGGAAAAGTCTCATGTCATATTAGAATGTTATCAGTACTAATGATTATAACTGTGGGTAATGAGACACTTTGAAATTAAAAAACACTGTACTCCATAAAATGGTCAAGCCGTCGGTCGACACTCTGACGTGCTGGAACAGAGAATGCAAATGTTAAACTGAAGATAACAAAACAAACCAAGAGGCCACTTGACATTCCCACAAACGCCTCATTTAATGAACTCCACAACATCCGATGAAAGAAACGTACTCTGTCATTAAAGTTACAAACAGACAGCATACACTATGGTTTCTACATCCTCTTTTGCAAGTTGAAACTGACTGTGGCTCATTGGTACAGTAACATCCAGGTGGGATCCATCGTTTGTGGTCTCACTCCCGCCTCTCCTTGATGATGGGGCTTTAACAAGCCAAATGCACCTTTTCTGTGAGCTGCTGTGGGTGCACAGAATAAATTACCACATTTCCCACTTTTGCCCCTATGCATCCAAATTAATTACAACCCAAGTTAATTTAAACAATTCATGTAAGCGTTCTAATAATCACTTCTGCTGTAATGTGACAAGCAAAGAGCTTTTTGGGGCGTTTGTTCAAAGGAGCCTCAACAAGAGGGTGTGTTTCAAGGTCTTTGGTGATTCCTACAAATGCATTTAGACGTGCAAAACCACCATCAAGGTTCTATAAAAAATAGAAAAAAAAACAAACAAAACAGTGCTGACACAAACACAACTTCCTTTAAGGAGGTAAATATTTGGTGCTTGGTTTTCAACCTGTTTTGCATTTAGATCATTAGTGATTCAGGTCGTGAGCAGCGGCAATAAATCAGAAGTGAGTCTCAGGGTCTGATGTATATTTTGTTTGTTTTTTTACTCAAATAAACAGTCTTGAATGACGTCCCACACAACAGAGTAGCGCTGTTTTCCCAACGAACTACCTTTACCTCAGCAGGAAAATGCTTCAACCCCCTGTCTGTGCACATTTTCATCTTAGCAGGTCATTCCTCTCCTATAATCAAGGAAAAGATGAATCTCTTGCTGCCCCTCCTTCCCCAAACCCTCACTCCGTGGAGTTAGGGGGCTGTTTGCTGCCTCAGGCGCAGAGATGACAGCAAAGGCCAGTTGATGGACTTAAAGGGGAAATCAAGTGCTTCAGATCTTACCTTGGCTGGAGTCACAGTTCTACCAGCAAACTGTGAAAGAGTAAAATATAGAATAACAGCGGTTTAGATCAGAAGGCTGAAGTGAATACTCACACAGAAAAACATTATGAAATAGTAATATACAGTACAGCAATGGCTCAAGGGAAATTATTTCACACAGACAATGAGGAGAATTGCTACACAAAGCTACGCGATTCTGTACCCACCACATTTCAAACCAAACTACCGGCCATTAGCTAATCTGAGTCTTTCTATCCATCCAGGTAACTACTACGGGACCCCTAAACCCCCTGCGGAGCCGAGCCCCGTACAGCCGGACCTGGTGGACCAGGTTTTGTTCGATGAGGAGTTTGACACAGAAGTCCAACGAAAACGAACAACCTCCGTCAGTAAGATGGACCGAAAGGACAGCGCCGCCCCAGAGGAGGAAGAAGAAGAGGAGAGGCCTCTGATGATCAATGGCCTAGCCGGTGAGGCGTGCCCCCACGTTCATGCAGCACTCCCTGCAGGTTTTCATTTTGTTTTTTCACTCATGCGGTTCTTTATATTTTTCTCAGAATGCAAAACAGGAACCTTGTTTCTCTCCTCGTCATTCCACTCACCAAACAAACAATCAGGTTTAGCTGCTGTGAATACTAGGTCATCACTCACCCCCCTCTCAACAGAAGCAAATTCTCATTGAGTGTGTCACAATTTGTCCACATTAAACCCAAAGATCAGCAAAATGGTTCAGCAGCCAAGAAACGGATTGTCTGAATTGCACGTCACATATACCTCAGACCTCAAAGGTACACACATTTCAACTCAGTATGCTTTACAGAGTAAAAGTTGCAAATAAAAACTAAAAACATGGTTATGGGTTGCGTCTGTGCTGGACAACCCAGAGAGAACCCACGCTGACATGGCTAGAGCATGAGAACTCCACCCAGAAAGATCCCAGGAGAGGACCTTCTTGCTGTGAGGAAAGTGCTAACCACTGTATCACCATGTCGGCCAAATGATAAAATGAAATAAACCTAATTAGAAAACACATTTTAGAGCTTGAAACAGACCATGAAATGTAGCCTGAGCAGGCTCCGTCAGCTGACCAGTCTCTCAGGGTTTCAACGACGGCCCTCTGAGCAGCTGCAGCTCAGCCTGGAAGGTTCAGTATGACACTGGATTGTTAGTCAGGAGAACATCTGTGCACAAAGCAGAGAACCATTTTACAGTCTGTGAGCCCGTTCGCTGCTACGACGACCCCTGGGTGTTCGACACAGCTCCGCAGGGAACCCTTTGGTGTCGTTGTGTATGTATATTTTTCTCTGAATATCTTTTGATTGTGGCCAAAAGAACACATTTGAAAGAGTTATGATTTAGGTTTGCTTTGACAAATGAATAAAAAAAAATAATATAAGTGATTACTTACTATATTTAATATAATATTTAATATCCCAGTTGGAATGAAACCATGTTCAACCATAATTTGATTGATAGATCATCCTGGTATACACACGAGAAGAAGAATCTCTTTTGGCTGCGACATCTCACAGAAAAGGGGCCCAATTCAGATGGTCCACAGTGCACGTCTTTGCTATTTAGATGCAGGCGCAGTTGTCATTTTCTCGGCATGCACCCTCGCTGTCTAGCTAGCAAATAAACTTTTCTTCTCTGGGCGTGATTGCGCATTGATAGTTAGATGACGCTGTTCATGGAGACAGTAATATGTGTCTAGGCGGGTGCACACTGCTCAGACGCACATATGCAAAAAAATTACAAATTAAAGTAGGATTACAGTGTGAAAGGTTCTACTATTTATCAGAAATCCGTCTTCATGGTCAGTCATGAACAGGATCAGCACCTCGGTGAGCTCTGACATCCTGACAGTTGAGCTCTGTTATCTGATGAAAATAGGTTGGAACAATATTCCACATGTATTTAGTAAGACACTGAACAAGAGGTGACACTGACGGTCTCATCGAACGATACGCCCAAAACACACCCATGACCAATTGACAGAATAAGTCCAAAGCCTCAGAAACTCCCCCATGGTGCACAGTCTCAAAACACACCGTCTAACTAGCAAGTGACTGAGACACGCCCATGCCTGGGGCGTTTCACTTCAGAC
>NW_027615748.1:0-35962 GCF_965212315.1 Lampetra planeri
AAAGCCCACACACAAATCATCCATAACCAAAGCAAACTGCTGTGAGTAGCAATCGTAGTACTGAGTAAAGTTTTCCAAATTCCACAGCCTTAGAAAAAGCCCTACATATTCCTGCAGGGTATTTCAGAGGATTTGCGCCATGCGTTCACAGACGTGGTTATTTTTGCATGTGTTTTACAGCAGGCAATATCTGGGAACCCCCAACTGTACGTCTAAATTTTAAAATGCAAAGAGCTCATGTTGAGATACACAATCTTTGCAATGGAAACGTCTCAGGGCTGATGTGACAGACGGTGATCATGCTCTGATGGACGTCAAGGAACATCACATCACAGAATCTGCATACTGTGCTACGACGTAGAGGGTATTACAGATTACTCCTATATCAGTCTAAGGTCGATCAGACTGTGCTCAACGCGTAATCCATGCCTGTCCGGTCAAAGTCTGTTTGTTTGACTCAGGATTTATTAGCAGCTGTGCCTGCTCCCTCCGTCTCGACGCTCACACTGAAAGTAGGAGAGGGGCGAAGACAGGAGGGGGACTACAGAGAAGGGTTAGGCTCCAGTATTCTTCTAGACGTACAGCTTGTTCTGTTTATGTAATTGTACGGCATAGAAAGGCAGTCTATTATTTATTGTCATCAATTTTCGATGAAACGGCGGGAGCAGCAGTTTACTTGGCAGTATTTAGTCAAACCTATAAAGCAGCTCCCGGAGGTGTGCGGCCCGGATGGCATTGTGTCTGTGTCAGCATATCTAGCCAAGTGTTACTGTAGGGCCTATCACAGTGAGACCGGGGGAACATTACAGAGGTTGGGAGTAATGACCTAGCTCACTGCGTTCTGACTGGTTGTCTGTTTAGTTGTGTACACTGCACCACTGGGATTCAATCTGTCACTTTTAATAGTCCCACAGATGCACTAATGGTTGATGATCTGTGTATTTAAAGTTCAAAACACTGATTCCCTGTGCCCCTTTTTTTTTCTCCAGTCTATAATCCATGAAAAAACTGTTTTCAGTTTTTCTCTTTATAATTCTAAAAACTTACTCTGCAGTTCATGACACCGGGGCTTGATGTCTGTTTATCCTCTTTACTCATTTGGGTCTTTCATGTTATTGTGTAAATTGTGTGGCGAGGAGTAGTTGAAGGCCTGTTGATGTTTTAAGTCAAGGGACCATCATAGTTATTTTACTTCATTATAAACATGATTTGCCCTTTTTCACTCTCCCTCATCTGTCACATCTATAAAACCAATATATCTGGTCTTCATCCTACAGCTTGCTTTGATCCCGTAATTAACTTCCTGGGTCAAGTTGGTGCCAACCCGACGGAAGCTGACGTGCTGTAGAGTGTATTTTTGATGTTATTATCAAAAGAAAGTAATTGCTGTATAGAAATTAATTTGGAGTAAACACCCCCTCTACTTTCTCCTATTTTTGAACATTTAACCTCAGCCACCCATGATATTTCTTTGAGAGCATGATTAGGGTGACACGCTGAGCTTCACAGAACTGTGAGATGTAACACACGGTTATTACTCAGTCACAGTAATTAGCCAGGATAGAGCAAAGAAAGAAGGGAGGGCTGAGACAAGAGGCTTAGAGGAGCATCAACATATGAAATCAATTGGTGAAAATCACATTGCTCACTGGAGAAGGAAACATCTGTCGGTGTGTGTTAGTGGTGTCCAAGTTATTTTTCAAACAGGGTGGTATGATAATATGTATTCTTTTGGTGGCATTTGAATAAATACAACTGCAAACAACTGCCATATCACATCAGCACATAGCAATTGAAACGGAAATGCTGATCCCAAAATGAAACAAAAATAAAAAATAGTGACATCTTTCTCCAGACCAAAGATGCTGCAGTAACAGTGTCACATTTTCTCCCTGTGCATCCCTGGACAAAGATGCCACTGTCTGATGTGGGTCACTGCTCAACCACAACATGTCCCGATTCTCCTTCCAGAAGTCTCCTTTTCACAGACTTATTTGCAAATATGTCAGCAGAGAGTAATAACACATGCCCACCATGTACACGGCTCTTGCATTGCATTAAGTTATTCACTCGACACCAAATTCATATTCATATAGTGGGGCTTATTGTGGGAAATACTTCTTGTTTGAAGGAAATCCTTCAACTGAGTGAATTGAAGATTACTAAAATAAACCAAAATAAATGAAATATCCAATAAAGGTGACGTTGCAGAACGCCACATAGCTTTAATTAAGGCAGTGGCAGGAAAAACCTTTAATAGGACAAACCTATTAAAGAGATTTGTTGTCTTGTTAAATAGTACAGTCTTATGTATTCAGTTTTCCCTCATTGCCCTGGAATGAAACCTGGAATTTAACGCCTCCTTCCCATTTTTTAAAATCTCTTACAATGTACTTATGAATTGTGTATTGACTGTTTTCTTTATTCAGTGGAGAGTAGAATATTGCCAATGGAAACAATCTGATGATGGATTTTACAAAAAAAACTAGAAGTTTTGAAGTATTTTTTCATGTAATCCACATAATATTGTAACACTTTAAAACTTCAACTATGACAACAGCTTGCACAATTGATGCTGTAGAGCCCCATACTGAGGCACACAGTGGAGTTTCTCCTACTCTTGTGTAAAGTATCTTGATTTTCTTTGAGACGGCAGCCAGATGGTGAATGTCGCAGTGAAATACCTCTTCTTTTTACCTTCCTTTTCTCTACAAGGTGACATTAGGCTAACATGAATATATTTACACATGAACCTTTATGAACCATGGTGAACGTGCCTACAATTACAGGCAGCGCTGTAATGTGCCTCCATTAAAAACATTTCACTGCTGCATCAATAAGAAAAAGCAAAGGATGCCAAGAAATAAAGGACCTTGGAAAAAAATAAAAGAAAAAGCTTAGCTGCATTGTTTTGCCAGCCGTGCTTTAGGAGGTAGAATGGGTTATGAAATAAAATTATCTAAAAAACTGAAAGTCATGAATGATGATGCATTCCCATCAATGTATGAATGCTTGCAAGTGTGTTTGGTAATGAGGTTTGTAAGCACTTTGAAAGATGATGATGCAGTCAATTTCGCATTTCAGAGGTAAGGTTATATCTAAATTGCATTGGAATCAACTGTTTTTGCATGTGTTCTATAGTTTGCATAAATTCTTTTGAAATATTACAGAGATCGGCTCCAGCATAATCCTCAGCCCTTACCAGTAGCAAGTGTAAGATGATGTACAATCTGCTGGCTGTCAAAATCATCCTCATGTTTTATTTGGTCTCCGGGGGGTTTTGACAACATCAAACAATCTTGGCTTCTTTTTGCCTTAATAACCAGTAATGATGCTTCGGCAAAGGTTAACTCAAAACGGAAGTGATTTGATCCATTAGTCCACATATCGTATTGATCTCACAGCACGACTCTCTTAATCTCATCACAGACAACCTGAGACACAAAGATGAATAGACAGTGACAAGCTTTTATCACGTTTACCCTTCAACATGTTTACCTCATGTACTGCAAACACAACTAGTGTGTTTTTCAACACTGGTTGGCTTCCTGTTACCCGTCCTGTTTTGTTTTGTTTTTTTTTAATTAGATGATTTGATTAGAGAATATTGGCAAGAAGGAGGGTGTGGAATGGAAAGGAAAAAAAATAATTAAAATGGGGATTAGTCTGGTCCAGGCCACATGTAGACATTAACGGCTAATGCTGCCTAGCTCTATCATTTGCAGATCAGTGTTGCTAATATCACTGTGTTATTAGCTTTGCTATCCCTCCCCGACTGTGTGATAACAGGGGATTATGGAAGGTGCTGTGGCCAGTGAACCAGGAAAAACAGTATGATTCGTCTAAGCATTGCTAATTAGCGCACTGTTTGCATGGATGATAGGAATGAGGGATGGAGCTGATCCTTTGACTCCAGGCCAACGTTAGCGGCTATATGTTAGCTTAACACAAAACTGCACATATGAACATGCGGATATGTTACTGTTGTGAAGATATGCACGCATAAACCTCAACAGACAGTCCACTGGGCTTCGTTTGCATGGTGGAGGGAGCAGGCTGGTCATGTCTGCAGGGTCAGAAAACGACCTTTTGTTTGTTCACATCGCTGCTCTGTCATGTTAATTACAGTTGGATGTGCCCTGAGTCTGATACTGCGTGAGGAGGTACTGTGTGATCTGACTGGTCAAATTGGTGTTATGTGGTCTCTGTTTGACTTGGCTGGAGTGTTGTCTCTTTCTTTTTGTTTATATCTATTTGCGGTCTGGAAATCATTTTTAATGGGCACGTGTGACCCAGCGAGGATGTCTCTGCACACATACCTACATTTCATACTCTAATTACATAATTACATGCTTTCATTTATTGTTGCTTTGAGAGAGTTCTTTTTTTAATGCTCTTAAGATCTTAGGTATATGAAAAGTCAGTGTTTTATCAATGTATAAAGCAATAATTTAGTTTTCATTTTTAAAAATTTTCATTGTTATTTGGCTGTTTGCTCATAAAAGTAACACAGGTATTCGTTAATCCCAATTTTATGATTAATGTCTGAATTTTTGTCTTGGTTGTTATTCATTCCATCTTTGTTAATGCCCTCTTCGCCAAACACTGTAAGGTCTTTGATATGCGCTGCATAAAATAATCATGAATCATTCTTCCCAAATGTTAATAATGGAGACTGATATAATACTGTAATGATGCTTTACACGTACGTGGGATGAATTAGTGGAGCAGACGCTGTAAATATGCACAGCAATGCGTAACAGTCAAATCTAAAAGTGTTGACGTCCATTTAGGGATAATTGTTAGAGTGTTTCCACAATGTTGAAGCCGTATTTAACAATGAGGCTCAGAGTTACAAGTATTTATAGACAGCAGTTTGTGAAGCTATATGATAGCAAACATGATCATCTATGACCATGGATTTTGTGGTCAGTAAACGTATGATTTGATATCTACTGTGTATATATAGATGTATAATTGGTTATATAGGTGAAGTTTGATGTTAAATAGCTGTACACATGTTTAGATTCTGTGTCTGCAGAATGGTCCGTCCTCATGATGTCCCAGATACATCTGTGTCTAAGTCAGGCTGTGAAACCTATTGTTGTGAGGTCAAACTGTCTCTATTCCGAAAAAACTTTATTCATTCGTTCATCTTCTCCCAGCTGTGCTGGGTCGATCCCAGCTGTCGACGGGGGTGAACGTCAGGGTACGACCCAAGCAAGTCACCAGCTCATCGCAGGGCCACATGAAGGACAGAAATCCATTCATGTGCACATTTACACCTATGGCAATTTAGAATTCCTGGAGAAAACCCACGCAGAGATGGGGAGAGCATGCAAACTCCAGAATGTGATTTTTGCAACTACAGATACTTGGAATTATTATTGGCAATTTTTATACTTGTGTGCCGGCGTTACTCTTTGCTGAATTCCCTTCGGATCTATTTATTAATAATTATCTCTGTGTTATTGGTGGTGTCATGACACAAATCTATCTGGTAACCATATTAATAACAATAACAAGTCTTCTGTGCTCTGAGACTCTCCTTTCTCTTCTTGTCCCTTTGTGTTTTGCATTGCCTTTGCTTACACACTTGATCCTATTAGTTATGCTCCAACTTTGCCAAGTATTTGTATTTTATGTATTGGAGGTGGGGAAAAAAGGTGTTTTTTGCTGCTTTAATGTGCTATAAATAGCAGCATCAGAGTGAGGCAGATACAGGCTGTTGCTGAGGGATTATTCTGCTTTTTCTTCTCTTGGTGCGGAAGCCATTTGGAGGGAGGGAGAAGGTTTGGCTACGGGCTACACCGAAGCTAATACATTTAGTTCTTTTGTGGCACCCTTCCTTTTTTCATACAATGTGCTGACAAAGTCTTTCTTTGGACTTTCTCCGTTATTTTTCTTTCCCAGCTTATTGCCACTCATAGCAGTCTCATCATAAGTTTCCATATTTTCTCCGTCTTTAATAACAGTTCTTCCCCTTACCACACACTCTTCCTCCAGGAATTTAGATTGGTTGGCTGTACGACATTCTACTGTATTTATAAAATACCTCATTCTGCACTTAATGGTTCCCAGTTGACAATGTTGTTTACAGTGTTCTGTCACTGTTAATTCAGCCTAGTAAGTCCCACCGAACATTAACTTTGAGCTTAAGCTGTGGTCTCGACATCAATGGTGCAAAAAGACATGAGTGAAACTCCCACAGGCGCCAGATATGGAAGGGGTGAGGTCAGGACATGATCAGGACTTAAGGGAGATATGTGGGGGAGGAAGAACTGGGGAGACATTGTTAAAAGCCAGGAGAAAGATCAGACCAAGGTAATATCATATTTGTGCGGCCTTGAATCTCAGAGGCTGCTGGGTCACATTGATTTTCCTCTTGTAATGATGTCAACTGAGAATTGACAGTTACAATAATGTGACTAGCAGTTGGGATAGAAAACTGCTGTATTACGTGTTTAGAGTGTTTTCTTGTAGTTTGCTGCAAGGAAATTCAAGTTCATTAGGTCTCCTTATTTTAACTGTTTGCTCTGGTCAACATAATACGATGGTATATATGACTAGGCAAAATACTTTTTTATTTATAAATACGTTTTTATAGATTTTTCAAATTTGTACTGCACATTCTGCAGTTTTCATACAGGGTTACTCACCGAAGTACATAGTGAATCATTCAATCATGTCAAATTTTGTAAAAAAATATGAATATACAGTATATTCATATTCAATTGTTTGATTGAAATATTTGTTTAGAACACTGAATATATTGAAAAGTCGACTGGACAACTTGGTCAGTGTCCACTACTCCTTCGTCTGTGGTACAGCTCCTATTGCAGTGATAAAGAACTGCTCTGTCTGAAAGTAATGCCCATGTTGTACAAACAAAATTACAACCAACACTTTGTCGATTTGCTCTAAAGTAACGTGATGCAGCTTGTGTTAGTATTTGGTGGTTTATAAATAAACTGAATGGGAGCAAAGTCAGCAGGAGTGAAGCATAACAAACCCACAATTCCATTTGTCGTGCGAGCTAATGTCCTTTGTCAGCAAAGCTCCGGTGTCGCCTGAAGATTATCTTTCAGTAGTGTCGTATATGTTTGAAACATCACTGCTGGTCCCACATTTCTTCAGAACAGGACATCCAAACACTCACATTCTTAAACAATGTAGTTATTTTTTCCACTGTTGTCACAGAAAGAGGGGTCCCCAGGGCGAGGGATCCCTTTGTCTGTGGTTCTCCCTCAGGTTCCCTTGTTACAAGGACAGAGGGTGTAGTATTGTATGGACTGTAAAGTCCATCGAGACAACTGTAATTGTGATGCTG
The DNA here is from genome assembly GCF_965212315.1 of Lampetra planeri. NCBI lineage: Eukaryota > Metazoa > Chordata > Hyperoartia > Petromyzontiformes > Petromyzontidae > Lampetra > Lampetra planeri. The sequence continues at coordinate 7,331 of NW_027615748.1, forward strand.
GGCTGTACAAATAAAAGTGAATTGAGTTTATGACGACCTTCATTGTGTTATACAACAATGGAATAAATTAAACATTTATCATGTGGTATTGTCATCAACCATTGTAGATATGTAGTCAAAACGTGTGGAATTATTTGCATCATTGCACCACTTGTTGGATCTGGGGGGGTAAGAAATGAACTCCTCATAGCATTCATCCTTCCAGGAGGAAGCCCTCCTTGTGTCAGTGAGGCTTGGCTTCACAGAAGTGGTGAATTTAAGAGTAAATATCACACACGCTCTGCTGCTCAAGGAGCCGTGAGGCCGGTTCCAAGACATACAAAGCGAGAACATAAGAGTCACACACAAAGCGTACACCTCCCCGCACAGGGGACATATTTTGTAGCAGGAGGACATTTGGGTGCTCATGGGCAGAGCATTAATGTCACACCATTTATTTAACTCTGGCTAATAGAGTCCAGTGGGATCTTTTTGTTGAGATTGAGTTTTTCTGAAGAAAATGGGGAGGAAGAAAGACATTTCCTCCGATTGGCTCCATCACATCTTATATATTGCTTTTCTCAGCCTTAGCCTTTGCACTTTCTCTTTCCAAACCAGACAACAAGCAGTACGTCTCATAAACCTGCAGTGTTTGACATCAGCTGAGACACTTTGATTTTGTGACCTGTTCAAATCCAGTGTCTGTCAGCAGAGATTAACGGTCTGTATACTTCATAACTTTACATTGTTCTCACCAATAACATTGTTTACTGGAAAAGTAAGTTTCCTCATTTGACCTTTACGGATATGAGACATAGCATAAAGACTCACAAATACTGTCACTATGGCCTCAAAGAAAAACTATCCTATTTTCACTCTGTTTTTACAAAAATAGAAGCCCCCAGAGTACATGTGGCACTGACAGACATGTTTATCTGTCTGAGACTATAATCTGTCTTTACAACTTCCAGAGGTCCGGGAGAAAAAGACATTTACTAAAATTAGCCATCTCAAACTCACATGCACAGAGAAAAAGCGCAACTATGACATGGTGATGACGCCTTTAAATCATAGACACGCTGCTATCCCACTGTGGGCACAGGGAGGGGACGCATCGACATTCTGTGTGTGGGGTGAAAAGGGGTGAAAGGTGTAGGGCACACGGGTTTCTTTCTAACTGTTGCTGATGCAATGTATTTATGCTTTGCTCATTTGAGACATCATCTGCTCTACTGTTTGGTACCAGATGTATGTTTTCAGTTCCTCCTTGGTGTGAGTGGGGACATCATAGCAACCACTGTACAAAACTATTTTATACGTGACACAGACACATGTAAAACATGGAGGTCATGGTAAACTTGCTTCGCTGCTCATTTTTTTTTGTCACAGACAAAGCAGAGAAGAGAGACTGAGCAGGACACGATCACAGATTTTTTGTGCCCATCAGCCATGTTCAATGATCATGAGAGGAGGAATAAAGATCTCATTGTATTGCCGGTATTAAATGCCGGTACCTTGAATGCCGCGTTGAAGGTAACGCCTGGGATGCACCCTCTCTCATTAGTGACCATTCAATGTCCGGCAGTCTGCGGATGTCAGATTTTACTCTCGGCTCAGCTCGCTTGGAACCTCTGTGAGGGCAGGTAGCAAATAGAGCACCAGGTACTATCCCTAATGGAAATGGGGGGGGGGAAGCAGAACAGAGTTGAGTCAAATCCTGCTGGAGCCGTGTGGTGGAAAAGGGGGGCGACAGTGAAGTGAAACTCCCAGTGAGGTTAATTAAATTCTACCTTTTCTTATGTACATGCCTCGTGTCTGTGAATTATCCTTTGACACTTCAGGGTACCTGAGCCGTAGCTCCACTCTGTATATCTTAGGACAGCCACATGCAGTTGTCCACCTTGTGGGTTACTGTAGGCTCTCTGTCAGACGGAAACTGATTCAGATTGACAGCCAACACCAGGCTTCTGTCACCACTACTGTAATAGGGAAAAACGAGGTGTATTAAATATTTGATGTCCCTAAGGCTTCCAATGCCTCAGAGCTAACATCTACCTTCATGTAGTCTTGATGTAGACTATTTAAGTACAAGACATACCTGGTTTCTACTGGTGTTTACTGTGTTTACAGTTTGTGTAGCTGATGGGGATATTTTTGTTAGCTGTCTGAAATACTCAACGGCTTCAATGCAAGCTGTGGGACTGTCTCTTGCAAAATTGCAGCATTGGCGGGACTCGCTCGTCTCTTCGGTGCGTCCGCGCTCACTGCCTGTTCAAATTTCCCTGTTCAAAATGTTGGTTGCAGTCAAAAGTTAAAAATGTCTTCATTTGTCTCCCGATGGAGATTAATCTTGGATAAAAGGGCATTACTGTATAGACAATAGAATCAGTTTAAAAAAAAAAAAAAAACAAAAAAAAGCTGCTGACAATGGAGGCCACAAGTGTGCAAATCATCTGACACTGACACACTCCACACACAGTCCCAATAGATCACCCACACACTTACAACCACATGCACCCACACTAAAAGGATCGTTATTTTCTTCTACAACTGTAAAAAGGGCCTGTGCGCTGCTCCGTTGCCACCTACTTATCAGATCCATTTATTGGGTAAAGTTTATTGCAATCATTCCTGATAATTAAAAAAGGCTGATATCAGTCAGTCACCTGTCCAATAAATATTGTGCATTCCTGATTTATAATCACCAATTGGACAATAAAGTGATGATTGGGTTGGCTCTTAGAACCCCTGTGGTAGTTCCAAAGCACCTGTATGTTGCATCCACCAGGTAGTTGGTGTTCATCAGTGTTTGTAATGAATTTGTCTGAACCCTGGAAGGATGGAGGAAACAACTGTATTTAGGATAAATGCTGCTTGCTGTGATATTAATACATTTATTTTACATAGCAAAACTCACCAGACTTTTGAGCTGGTTGTCAGTAAATTACGGCCCTTTTTAGTCTAATTTGTGGCCGTGAGGCTGTAATGATATTAAGGCGTCATTACAGAGGGGGACATTGTCCTTTGCCTGTGCTTTGTCCTTGTTTTCTGCTTTGTTCATTTTGAACTGGTGGTTAATTGCTGCTGTTATCGTTTTCATAATACACACCTGCAGTGAGCAGAGGCCGTGGATATATCACAGGAACAAAGTAGGGTGAAAGGTCTGTGCTGACTCAGCAAGAAGCAGATAAGCCCTCTTCTAATTGGCTCCTTTAATTTTTTTTTTTTTTTCCACAACAAATTGGTCATGGTCACAGGTGATGAGTAAAAGATCCTTTTTTTCTCTCTCTCAAGGTGTTTTCTTGTCCTCACCTCACTGACTTTAGTTGATTGATGACATTAATATTTGCCTGCAGTGTCTCCTGAACGCTGGGAGTGAGGATACAAAAAGTGAAAGATGAAAGATTAATACCTTTTTAAAGCTGAAGTATATTACCATAAAACTCAGTATTTGCAGATGTTAGTTCTCTTGAACGGTTTTAGACTGAAAGACCAATAAAAGCTAATGGAAGCAGAGAGGAGGCTCGATCAGCCAGGGAGCATATTCCCACTCTGCTGTATAATGAGCAAGAGCCTGAGCCACTTCTTTCTTTGCCGAGATAACGTGAGAGTTTAATTGTACCTGCTCCGTTTGAAGGAGGATCAGAGATTCCTTTGAATACTTTGAGAGAACACGCCCTCAAGCCCAAATCTGAGTCAATGTGATGCAAGTGTGGGATTACTTTGTTCTATTTTTTGTTTGTTTGTCTGATAATGTTTGATTGTAATCTGCAGCAATGCAGTATTGTTTGTGCTTCTACACCAGACACTGAAATTCCCATCTGAATGGCGTCAGAGCTACAGCAGATGGATGGGTAGTTGACTCGTCTAATGGGGGCGTTAGCGTTTCATTTAACAGTAATAACAATACATATTCTTTGTAAAGTGAACGTTTCCTAAACAACTGTTTAAAGGTCATATAGACAGCACATTCCATTGACTGTGTCAAATGTCAACCTCCTGCACAGGAGTGGAGGGTTCATGAAGGAGTGTAGTAGTGGAGCAGGTCGGTGGGTGGTGTTGGCTGTGTGGGTGGGCTGGCGTTGGAGGTTGAGGGGATTGTGAGTCAGGAAAAGGACTCTGAACTGCATGTGCTGTCGGACTGAAAGCCAGCGGAGGTGCTGGAGGACAGCAGTAATATGGTCAGGGGAAGCGATGTGTGGTGAGGAGGCGTGCAGCAGAGTCCCCGCATGTGTTGCAGTGTGAAGATTTTGAATGATGGGCTGCAGGGGGATGATATTGCAGTAGTCGATTCTGGAGGTGCTGAAGGTTTAAGCAGTGTTGTGGAGTAAGTAGCTGTACTGCATTACCTTTTACATTTAAATGTAAAATAAACACAATTACTGGATAAATATGACTAAATAAAGTACTTTTTTATGGAAATATTCATAATTTCAAACATCTGCCAAACCCTTGACTATCTATTTAATATTACCATATTTAAGGTCAGTTTTCATAGGTGGCATTCGTTTTTTATCAGAATAATGGTGCTTATTCATGTGTTGAAGTATTATTTATTTTTTGCATATGGTGTCTTTCAACAAAAAAGTATTAAACTGTTTTTCTCTTATCTGATACTGTACTGATCACAGAAACTGGCCCATTCTTCATACCTGTTCCCATTTCAAAGATCATTCTATTATGATCCTTGTGTCTGACCACAAAATAGGCGTGAAGGCGTTACAAAGAATGATTACAGTGGGAGAACAATTGTTAATCTAGGAAAAAAAATAAAAAAGTGAAAAATCTGACAAAGTGCCAGTGAACACAACAGCAGAATAAAGGGCTTCTCTGTCTTTGGTGGATCCGGAACTTTTCAATCCATGCTAAGGGGGGAATATTTGAATGGATGAATAATAGGACATCTTTCTCCACATCATACCAACTACAACAACAAAAAAAATGACATGGTCGTCCTGCAGGAAATAAAGTGGGTGGACAACTGCAGGGGCCATTGAGAGTTGGTTTAGTTGGTTGGTTTGGTTTGACACAGGGACAGACTATATGCTTTTGACTGCATATTGATATGACCCGATTCAAATGTCAGCTGATGTTATCCCTGAACGCACCTTTCTGTAATGTGTTTGTAGAGGTAACTTTCTGAGATCCACCAACATTAAAACTTATAAATACACTTTTGTGATCAGAAATTGTGTCACTAGGTGGGAATATAAAGTAACGCATTCAGAAGTTGTTCAACACCACCTGATTTTTATTTTTTTTTTTTTCCAAGGTGAGGCTGTAAGGAGAAACCGGTGAAAGCATGAAATTGGTAGGGTTCAGGCACATGTCAGTGCGAGACTTTGCCTTATTTACTTCTGTTGAAAAGGCCCCTTCATGATAACATAATTGCAGGGCAGATTGAGTCAGGAATAATCCAGGAAGGTGGTTGAAAAATGTCAATTTGAGGGTCTTATAATCTTGTGTTTGTGTATATATCTTAAGAGTATTACTGAAATACGTGGGCTGCATCCATTCGGTCCATTCGGTATCGAAGCCATGTTGTTTGTGTGTATGTGTTTCAGTCGTCATTATTTTCAATAACGCCCCCACTTGAAGTTAATTATACATTATGTCACCCTTTACGCATTGTACCGATCTTTAAAACGTGTGAGCCATGGGGGTTATTTTTTTTCAGGAGTACTCTGACTCGGCACGATTGAGTGTGGCCATTATAAAAAGTGCATAGGAGCAGATTGTGTAGCGGCATAGTTTTATATGCCATTTAGTTTTATGAATGTCAGTAAGTTGATGTTAGTAATGGGCTGCTGCTAAATCATGCATGCATTTAATGACCATGCAGACCTCAAAATGATTTTAAAAAGATGTAGACATTTGACATTTCCTGAAATCAACAGCGGCCGTTTGTGGCATTTAACATGCTCTAAAGGTAGAGTTTCATTTGTGTGCATTTTCTGCAAATTCATTAATACAAATTAAAATTCAATCATACTGAAAATTAGGTAATTTCCACAAAGATGAATAAGACTGGATAGTTTGAGATTTAAAGGGCAGAACTGACTTAATCGTATAATTAATAACAGTTCTGTCTACCATGATTAAGATGGGTGGTTTCTCTTAAATGCTGTTTTGTAGATTATCAGTTGTGCATGTTTAACCTCTTCAAATCGGCCCCCACTGTGTTTCATTTTCATTTTCTCCCTTCTATATTTCAACTCTTGTCCCATGAACCTGTATGTATAGTTTGAAGTCTCCAGGCAGAGGTCTTCTGTCTTTGCTGGAAGCCTGTCTGGCAACCAGAAGCAAACGCCACACGTGTTTGCTTCTTGAATTACCATTCCATCAAAGCTACTGTATGAAAGAAACATATCTCTAAACTGAAAGCTAATAAATGCTAAAAGTTTGCGGTGGAGCAACATGTCTGTCTACCTTGTGTGCATTTAAATCATGAATCTGATGTACCGGTTTTTATACTCTCTTGTTGGCAATCTCAAGTCTGAATCATCATATCAACATGAATGGGCAATGTCAAGTAGAAAGGTTTGGCAAACTCCATCTTCGTTTTCTGCCTTTGGTAATTCAAATTGTTTAAAGAGGCTTTGGCTCCATTCATTAAAAAATGCATTTGTCATTTGTGTTAAAAGCACATGGATCTGATATCATATGCTCTCACCTGTGCATTTGTACTGGGTGTGTGTGCAATCATCAGTCAGATGCTTATTTTAGGATGCTCTGGTATCAAGGGCCGTCTGCATTGGGGAGTTTTGACAGTGTTGCCAGGTTCAAGATCATTATCTGTGCTTCAGCTGTCTCCCAGTACCTCATGTCACATTCCCACATCCGCTGGCTCGTGCAAAGTGAGCGTGATGGGAGTAGAAACGTCACGCTGTCTGCCCATTGTCCATCTTAATCCCAGTCCATGTTATATTTACAAGGAAAAAGTTGCAAGCTATAGCTTGATTTGACATACAGAATTACATTGCAAATTAGTATTGTTTATTGGTAAAGGACAAATTTATTTGAAAACAATACATATGTTAATTTTATGAATATTACTAACATACATATTTATCTATATATTTTTTCCCAGATCACAATAATGCAGATACTTTAGTTGATTACATACATATTTCAGCTTACCCCCCCAACGTCTTTGGCACCAGTTTAGCTACTTCTTTGAACTGTCATTAATTGTTTGAAGCTTCAGTGCATGAATCCACACTTTTCTGATGGTTGTAAATGACAATTTTAAACATCAATACTATTCCACTGTGGTATTTTGCTTCATCCTTCACCACCTCTTTTCTCACCATGAATTCCTTTGCTGTCCACCAGTTAAACAGATAATCGGCCCAAGGATATTGGCATTTGCTTATTGTTGTGTTTGATGGATCTACAGGGAGGGCTCAATTATCACTGCTGCCTGTGAGACTGACCTTGGAAACTCATTGTTTTTTCTCCTGTTAAGCACAGATCCAATTCTCCCCTCAGACGATTCAAAGGATTAAACATCCGCTCGTATTGTTTTGAGTTTTGTGGCACTATATATCGTGTGTTGTGTGCGCACTAAACGACCTTTTCTACTGGTGATGTCTAAGCTGAGCTTCTGTTGTCATGATTAGTCAGACGTCTGCTAGCGTGAATGTAGCATGTCAGACATCTTGTGGAAACCCATCATTAAGCTCTGTATGGGTTCCTCACCACCATTGTTCCACAGTGCGTTTGACAGTAACTCCTCCGTCTTTTGTTAAGAGATTACATCCACCTTGATTTTTTTCTTTTTTTGAGCAGGATAATACATCACATGGAACGATAGAGTCAATTCCAGAACAAAGTGCATTACATTGTCCATTAATTGACTGGCTAAAGTTTACACTTTACACTTTACTCTTTTCAGCTGTTTTTTTATTTTCCTGTCTGTTTGCAGCTAACATCATTTACATCTTATGTGGATGTTGTCCATTCATGGATAATGGGGGAAATTGTTAGACAATCGTCTGAAAAATGGACAGATATGCTTGAAGAAAAAGTATAAAAGAATACAGGATGGGGAACAGAGATGAAGGGCGGTGTGTTGTTCTTCCCACAAGGAAATTTCTTTCCATCATTGTTCATATCATGTGTTATGTGAGAGCAGAAAATGAGTTGGGGAGAGGGGAAAGAAAGGAATCCCTCAGAAGATTTAACAAAGCTTTCTGATGGGGCCAAAGGTCCGTCGATGAATAATTCATTAGAGCTGAAAAAGAAGACATTTTGTCTGTTGAACTGGGGAGGCAAAAGTTGCCATGTTGGCTCAGGTGGGTGTGCAGCTTCAGTAGCTTGGTCAGTGGAAGTTTCAGCCTTCACTGCATGAGACACAGCTGCCCTCAAGGCCTCTCTTAATACTTTGGCCTCAACTTAGAGGTTGATGGTTGTTATCGTCTGAGTAGTAGTTTGGAGAAATGAAAAAAACTGTGTATGTGTGTGTGTGTGTGTCTGTCTGTCTGTCTGTCTCCTGTGTTGTTAGGAGCAAAGAATCTTGGCGGTTCATTTAATCCCCCGGTGTGCGGTTGGTTTCTGTGTAATCTGAAGGTCACTCCACTGACAGGGCTTTAATTCAGCTATTCTGGACTTGAGGGTCTTTCACACTGATTGGTTTTACTTCAGACAGATGTAGTTTGGATTGAGGAGAATGACGGAAGGCAAGAATGTCATTACAGTCTGTATACACGTGTGACTCAGTGGTGTGTGTGTGTGTGTGTGTGTCGTCATGTGCATGTAGATCGGCTGCTGGATGCTATAAGTCACACAGCCTAATTAAAATGCTGAAAGTTTAGTTTGGGCTGTAAAGTCACTGTGACCCCACAGACTTGCTGTAAGCACCGGGACCTGCATACAAAGCAGAGCTCTGATTGATCTGCAGTAATTAACCAGGATGTTTTACGCCCAGAATTGGCCTCCGTCCCAATGTACACAAGCAAACCCCCACATATGAACATGGGTATAGTCATCAGGTGCAGACCCACAGTGAGTTGTGATGGTCCTGATGTGGTGCTCGACACCCCTGACGCCTATACTCCAAACCGTTATGGATTATGCAAAGAGTAATTGGTTGCTGAGGTTTCTAATGACCTTCGCTTAGAATACAGACATGCACTAATGGTTCATTCAAGTCACACCATTATGGTATGTGTAAGTATCACTATGTAAGCGGTAAATGCATTGATTTCCACTCCTCAAACGCGCAACTATAATATGACTGTCAGAAAACAAATCCGTTTTCTGGAGGACCAGCGTGGTCTCTGAAGGCTGTGTGACTGTGGAATGTTTTTACAAAGGTGCAAAGTGAATTGAGCTGTTTCCACAAGATTGTGTGCCAACATTTTATTCACAGCTCAGTCTCCTCAGTAAAGAACACCGCACACCCCTCCCGACTACCTCTCTCACTTTCACCTGCCCAAAATACATTTCGTGGACAGTCATCAAAAGTCTGACTTAGATTGAGGAGCTTTGGGCCGAGGAAATGGAAACTGATTTAGCGCTGCACTCTCAAGACAATTCCGCATAAAATCTAATACGGTGAGGCAAAAAAAGAACTATAGACATAACCACAGCACCCTTCAGAAGACCTCCCTCGGCCTCTCTGGATCTATTTCTGTTTCTCCCCATAGTCACGTTCCCACTAAAACTTTAATATGTTGAGCGAAAAGAGGTTTGGACAGTGAATCAGGAGAAAGCGGAACTGATATATGGCCAGAATTATTTTCTTGTTGGTCTGTTCATCCCTCAGCTCCTATTTATTAATAGCCTAATCCTTCATGACATATCCATCACTTCCATATCCCCTGCCCCCGCCACAGCTTATCGGTCTGAAGTTGTTCTTTTGCTTGATTGTTGTGCGTTAATGAAAGCTGTTTCCAGCTGAAATTGTAGCAAACGATTGTCTTTTTCATGTAATGGAGGGGGCAGGAACACAGTTGGTCGCATTAAAACACTGGTACTAATGTTTTTGTACTTACGCTTATCCATGTCTGTCAGAGGGATCAGATACTCTAACTGACTGATGGGAGATTTACGGTAGTATCCTGGGTCATGCCAGGACTCAGTAATGAAGGTCGTAGGTGATTCAGGTGTTCTCCCCTGCTGATAGTCCCTCTCCAAAATGTCTGTCTTGTTCTCCTAAGAGATAAAACACCCCCTGAGGCAGACTGACTGACTGTCTTTATCAGTCTTGCACGTGCCATTCTAAGTCAAATTCAGTGTGATGCATCACAGCTTTGAATTTGCAGCAAATGCTGGGCAGGACTGGATTATTATTTTAATTTTGATTCACCCAAAGTGGTATAAAGTGACAAATAATGCAGTTAGTCAATAGACGACAAGAACAGGGACGCTGACGCTGACATGCCATCACCCAGTTGAACATTCCTTGTCTCTCCTGACTGAATCTCATTCTCTTTGTAGAACTTCTCTGGTGTCTGAGGAGACGATGCGGATTCTGTTCATGGGGGGAAAAAAACCCCAAAACACTTCATTAAAGCACAAATATGGAGCTCGCAGTGGGGCCACACATACTTAAGTCAGAATCCATTGCACATTACACATCGATTCCTCTCTTTGCCCCACTGTGGACAGTACAGGACAGTACAGGACAGGACAGTAGCACAGTGCATGTACATGGAATGAATATAGTAACATGGATGTTAAGATCATCCGTTTCAAGTCCCATTATTAATTTCACTGAACAACAAAGTCAAAAGTTGCTTTGCCCTGTTTTTGCTTTGTATTTTGTCTCCTCCTCCTTCTCTATCTTAATTTCTTCGCCCAATGGGAATGGGAACTCACTGGAGGTGAACCTTAGCATGTGGTGGAAAATGTAATATACAGGAGAGAATGGGAATTACTGCCCACTCTTGTGTGATTGAACTGTGTGTGCGTGTGCGCGCGTGTGTCTTAAGATAGAAACGGATGTGCTCCCAGATGACTTTGTCTTTAACAACTGAAGAAGTGCCTGGTAAGCAAGAACCCTCCTTAGCATACAGATCAGACGGTACATTAAATGTTGGAGAGAGGAACGAAGAACTACATTGCACAGAGTAATAAATGAAGTGCCCTTTCTGTGCAAATGCCAGTGCTGGTCTGTCCTGGCCCCCTTTTTTTTTCCGTATGCCTACCGTTTGCTTAAGCATCATTAACATTGTAATCTCTTTTAAACATATTAGTTTGGTATGAGAGGTTTTACTACCACAATATGTATGTTCCTGCTTTAAGTAAGGATCATGGAATAGCAGGGTGACGCTAAAAATAACACACAGACAAAGCAGATTTAAATAAAGCTAATATATGAGGTATGTTACCTAAAATACCCGGTATGACAAACTGCATCTATGTGTGCAGGTTCACTGGCCCCAACCTCCCCTCACCGATCATCAGCAGCAAGAACTGGCTCCGTCTGCATTTTACATCTGACGGCAACCACAAGCTGAGAGGGTTCATCGCCCAGTACCAAGGTACGGTGTTGTTCAAGCACATTTGTGTTCAAGTTCACTTTTGTAAAGAAGGGTTGATACATTTGAAACAGCTAATCCAACGTCCCAACACATTCTATAGGTTTACAGAAGCACTGACTGCCGAGTTGTCATTTTCAAACCGCCAAACTTTGCTCTTGTTCCAGTTCCTCTCCAAATTTGAACTTTTCTCTGAAATATAATATGTACAAATAGTTTCTAAGTTCATGAAATATTCATGACCTTGCTTTTCATTTGGAACCTCTCCCAAGACACCACACCACAGAAGAGAAAATCATCAATATGAAACCAAACATGTTTCTTTTACAGTTTTGCTTTTACTCTGCAATGAGCCCTCTTTTTTACTTTTAGTTTATTTTGTAAACCCGCTGGCCCTAAATTTGGATCTACCTTGCCATTTTCACGCACACACACATGCAATCCCTTTGCCGTGATATTACTCCTGGCGGTTCAGGGGTCAGGTTTGAGAGGGGATCATATGGGAAAAAGGATTAGTTCCTCCACAAAAGAGGTAATCTCTCAGGAACTCACTTCCAGTGAGAAGAGAGAGACAAATCAGAAGGAAAGCAAGGGGGCGTTTAGGAATTGGAAAGGAGATGGCTGTGACACTACGGGATTACAGGTTCACTGATAAATAAATATGTTTAGAGGACCAGGGAGAAATTGAAAACGTAATTAGATTTAAACACGAGTCCATCTTTCTCCATTCCGCACCGGCCATTTTCATAATGACAGTTCCCATGACTCCTCAACGGCAATTTGCTGCCTCGTTAAAGTGCCTTGTGATTAAACAGCAACACTTGTTCCATACATGTTCTATTTTTCTATCCTCACTCCATTTTACTCTTTTTATGATGCACAGAATGTATCCGGACCCACTAGTGACCTTAGTGACTAATGAGCACATCTCAACCTTTACATTTACATGATCTAATCATCATTTGAGTATATCTGCCTTTGTCAGAATCACAGTTGTCGGTCTCACACAGATTATCTTTTGATTAGATTAACACAATAAAATGGACGAAATGTCATGAGTTCCATTGTCAGTAACCATCAAAGTAATTAGGCGGTGAGCAGCAACACAGACCCTGAGTGTGTTGTTGTTGTTTTAATATGGCTTAAGAGTGTCTTCAACCTCTCAAGTTTTTATTATTTTCACTACAATTGTCATCAAACACAATTATTTAAATCTGACTTTTAATTACCAAATGGCCGTTTTGCTCCACATGCACCCCCCCCCCCCACACACACACACACACCACCCCTTGCTTTAGTGATAATGATCCTGTTGTTCTGCTCTCATACCAAATTACATGGAAATTACACATTATTGAGCTCTCCTCTCCTCCATTACTGTTTATTAGTCCACTGTGTTGATTAGGATTTTGTTGTATGACACCATGCACTCGTTTAATTGCTGAACTTGAATTAGGTATATTACAAATGTTTTCTGATGTCTCTTTGCCCTGTTGTCCTCCTTCAGTGAAGAAAATGACTGAGCTGAAGTCGAGAGGTGTGAAGATGTTACCAAGCAAAGACAACCACCACAAGATATCAGTGTGTAAGTTTCAATCCTGTACGTCTAGGTTTCCCAAACAAACTTGTCTGGATGATTTGTCCAGTATGAGCCACCGTACTTGTACAGTGTTAACACTTTATGATCAGTGTGGTTCAGCTCTGTAGGTGAACACATCTCAGTGCTACACACTGACCTGTGTAGATGAATCATGTAGTAGTCAGTGTAATCCTCTCTCTCCCTCACTCTTATCTCACTCTCATACTTATATCTGTGTCTTGAACGTTGGAATGAAAATCCACACAAAGGCACGTTTTTCCACATGCCATATTTCAATGTCCACCTGTCTTCCATGTGCTCGGACATGAATCAAAAATGGTTAAGCGAATACAAGTGAATCACATTTCATCGTTGCAGTAATTCTGATATTATCTCTTTCTCTTGGGTTACTTCTGCTGACACCAGTGAGCTTTGGTTTAATGAAGCAGCAAGGTTTTGCAATAATTTTAGACTTTCAGTTGTTGGGGTGAAAAAGGAGGAATTAAAGGAAAATATGAGTACCTTACTGTTTCTTTTCCTTCTTCTTAGTGTCCCAGATGGGTGTTGCACAGGGCCATAACATGTGTCCAGACCCTGGGATCCCTGATCGAGGAAAAAGAAAAGGCTCAGACTTCAGGTAAAAGCATGAGCAGTCATGAAGCTGTGAGAGAATCGTTGAACAGAGAGACACAATGGAGATATCTTTCCTGTTACAAGTGAAACTCCCTTAGTGTCAAGTCAATAATTTGCATTACACACTCGCTGGTATTGTGTTCCTGCAGAAAAAGTCTGTTGCATTGAAGATCATTTTTTTCCTGTTTCCCGTCCTGCAGGCGAGGGGCCACAGTGCATTTCTCCTGCGATGAGGGTTATGAACTGCAGGGCTCAAAGAGCATCAGCTGTCTAAGAGTGACAGACAGCTATGTAGGCTGGAGTGACGATAGGCCCATCTGCAGAGGTAAGGATTGACGCTGTGGTTGCCAGCTACGTACGTGTGAAATAGAGGTCATGGTTATGTTACCTCCACTGAAGTTTTCTTAAGGTGCACCAGTTTCCAGTGTGCTGTCAGTATACATGTTCATAGTGATGTCACCGGGACCACGTCAGATATCATCATCCGCATCTCTTCCAGCATTTCCTTGTCATGTAACAGCTGCTCACATCTACTGAGTGAATGGGAAACTAGTCAACTGTAATGACTGTAATGACTGTTTTTTTTTTGTGGGTTTAACTGATATGTTAAGTTATGCCAATTTATTCTAAAATAAAAAACTTCACCTCACTCTGTTTAAATGCTGATCAAATATCATCCATGAACACGGGCGGTCTCTGCCCTGTATTAGTCACAGGACATAATGATTCCTATCAATAAAAAAAGTTATTAAAAGTAAAAGACAACTCAGGTACTTGGTGGCCGAGGCTGGATGAAAATTCCAAATGAATGAGATTTGAACAGGGTGAATCACTAAAACCTTTGAGAGCTGAATTTTTCAAATGCCTACTTTGTAGACACACTGCTCAAAGTACTCATTGGAGATTCTACTTGGATTTGAACCGGCGTTTATAGTGCAGGCACCCTCAGGCCACGATAAGAAAAGTCCAGTTGTCATTTAAAGCATGTAAACCTCACACACATTCTTTTCAAGGGGAAGTCTGTGCTGCTCGATTTGCATTAGTAGCATTTTCCCAGGAGACAAAACCACATTATGGTGACGGTAAACACCAGAGCAGGGCCCAAGATCGACTAAGGATGTGATTTGGGAGGTTGTACAGTTTAAGGATTCCTTCATACTTAGTGGCTTTAGTGTGGTGGAATCAAACTAGAGTTCTGTGAAGATTAGTCATAAGTCGTGGGGACCTGCAGTTCCTTATAGACATTCACTCAGATGATATATCCGGCGTAAGATAAAATGCTTATCTTCAGCAGTAGCTACACTTCATTTTTAAATTATGTGAATTACGAGGGTGACGATAACAGAACACTGAAAATCACAGATTTTTCTTCTTTTGCTGAACATCATCATGTAGACTGGCATGATACATTTTAGTGCTCTTGGATTTTTCCCTGTGTTTGAACAGGCACCAAACCAAAAAAGTGATCTATCGTTGCAAACTCATCTGATGAGTCAGACCAAAGCAATCGAACTCGGTGCAAAAGCAGCCTGAGTTGAAGATGTTGATAACAATAACATATGTTTGGGGTTAGATGTAGATAGACGTAGCAAGTGGGTAAACAGGGGGAATGAAACAGAGCGTTTATGGATTTTTCATGTCAGGTCTCTTTTGATCAGTTGTTTGTGTCTGTCTTCTCTTTCAGCACCGATGTGTGGCGGTCAGCTGAGGGGGCCCAGTGGAGTCATCACCTCTCCGAACTACCCGGTCCAGTACGACAACAACGCCAACTGCACATGGGTCATCACAGCTACAGATACAGCTAAGGTAGAAGCTTCACATAGTATTACGCAACCGTGCTGATTTGTCTCTGACTGTGTAGTAGCCGCTCTCTGATGAAATACAACCTATTAGGGGCTTCTCCCAGTGACAAGAAAAGGGTGAAAATTTGAGCCAGGTCCACAGACAGTGAAGAGACTTGTTGGAACTACCTGTGGTAAAACAGTCAAATAGGACTGAAGAGTAATGGGGGGCTTTTAGAGCATACTGAGAGGACATGATGAAAGTGTCAGTGCCACTGTTTTTGGACCATTGACTTTGGAGTTGTGTTCAAGGCCACTCAACTCTCTTCCTGCCAAATATATTTCTTGACACTCAAAGAAAATGGCTTTACAAATCTGTTGCCTCGCACTGCACAGACTGAATGAGAAGCTATCAAGACAAAGGGAGGGAGTCGGACATGACCCACAGCCACCTAATTCACACTGGGTGCCACTGCATGTGCACTATAACACAGACAGCCTCGGGGTTCCTGCGCGGGCAGCCTGCTGAAACAGACAATAAGTTGCGCTGTCTCTCGCTCCGTGTCTGGTCCAGATGAAGATGGAGTGAGGGTGTTCGTTCTGTTTAGAAATGTAATGAGCTTCTATTCCTGCCCGTCCGCGTAGGAGACATTAGGTCAGATGGGTGACTGAAGCAAAACAGCAAAAGGAAGGTGGGTGTGACATGACAGTCTTTTTGGAGACCAAAAATTCAACCTTGTGACATTGTGAACAAATTGTTTTGGTTGTCTTCATATTGTTTTTTTTTTTTTTTTTGACTGTCACTTTCAGGGACACTAGGGTCTCCTATTT
Organism: Lampetra planeri; assembly: GCF_965212315.1. Taxonomy (NCBI): domain Eukaryota; kingdom Metazoa; phylum Chordata; class Hyperoartia; order Petromyzontiformes; family Petromyzontidae; genus Lampetra; species Lampetra planeri. The sequence continues at coordinate 23,620 of NW_027615748.1, forward strand.
TTTTAAACAAACAAATATCAGACAAACCGTGAGAGACTGCAAACAACAAAGTCCATCTGGTTATTGCACTTTTTTACCTTTATTGTGTTTTCCTTCTCTCTTTGCACCTCACCTGTTGGCTGGCAGACGGAAGATTAGTTTGAGATATGAAACTGTTTTATCGAATGATCTGACCTGTACCACCTACTCACAATCCATCTCCTTTCTCCACCTTGGCAAATTTCATTAGGCACTGAGTTTAACATAGTACAGAATGCAATTTGCATTTATATAAGCTTTTTCATTAGGCCTTGCTCTCTGAGCCCTCTGAAGACATTCAGATTTTGGTGGAAATCATTGGCAGCCTATTTAAAATGGACAAAGGTAGTCTTTTGTGTGTTTTTTATTTATTTGTTTGTCTGCCATTCTACCTTTTTTTTCTGAATTAACCAAACCTTTGCATTTTTCTTTCCCCATTAGTTTCAAAACATGGGTCCCTCAGCTCAGACACACTTAGTACTTTTCCTATGGTCACACATTTCCACTTGGAGCATATATACTGTATATACAGATATGGAACTTTTCTACCTTTTGTGTCACTTTTAAGGAGCATACAAAGCACATCTGCTGATTGAAATCATGTCCACGGTGAACCTGAGTGTCTGTCACAAAGGAGACCTGCAGAGGTGCCTGCAGACGTGAGGAGCAAAGAGCAGCTCTCCTGCAGACAAGCTGCGAAATCCTAGGTTGGAGACTCAGGCCGATGATAGGTTGATTAATGGGGGGATCCAAAGTGACAGACGTGAAGGGATCTCTTCTCAGCAGCTGGTGTCAGAACATCCCGACACCTGGTGTTTACCTTATCGTTGTCATGGCAATGTCCCACTGTTGACTAGGTGATTAAGCTGACCTTCGAGGATTTTGACCTGGAGCGAGGCTATGACACTCTGACGGTGGGAGACGGCGAGGTGGTGGGAGACCAGAAGACCATCTTCCATGTGTGAGTGACTCCTTCGACCTCCTCCTCTTTGTCCTTAATCTCCCCTTTGTTCCCTGACTTCTTTTCGCCTTTCACTCCACTGTAGTCTCTGGCAGACACTTTCATTTTTCCTACTCATGTTCCATGTAATCATATTCAGTTCGCATTTACTTTTTTTGGTACTCTTGCCTTTTCACCTCCTCCATCTCTTTGCACCCTGCAGCATTTCTCCCTCTTCCCTTCCCACTGCAGACCTTCTTTTCTACCATTGTATCATGTCTCTTTCATTTCATCACCACCTGATGCAGCGGTGCATGAAAAATAGATGCTGCAGCACACTGTCTGTCATGACTCGTTTTAATTTTGAGAACACACACAGTCAAACTTTTTCCAAACCCCATATCTATGGTTCCTTATGCAAGCAAGTGATCCATAACAATTCAGAGGATGTTATTACTTGTAGGGAGGATTTACCACCTTAATGCTTTTTACAGATAAATTGTAAGGTAAGGCTGCTTTGAGACTTTGACTTCAATTTTGATGTGCACTCACTTCACACAAACACTGGAAATCAGTTCTGTATTTTTCTCAACTCTCATTGAGACTGACTGATTCTGCCACTGCAGTTTGACATGCCGTTTGTCCACTAAGACTTTGGACAAACGGGCTGTAAATCTCTGTGAATCAGGTGCAGGCAGGCATGCACGCTGCAGGGTAGAGGCAAATATATGTCGGAACGTTAAGGTCCGCACCTCCAGACCCTGCTGTAGCATAGTCATTCATTCATTAAAAGGGGTATGAGTCACAGCCAATCACTCCTTTGCGCTCCCTGCTCAAAGCAAAGATAATGGAGCAGAATCATTTTGTGCGAATGCCATTAAGACATCAGTGTCCGTGTGTGTTGAAAACGTATTTGCCCCGAGCATTTTGAAATGACTAAGGTAATGTTTGTAGGTGTGCATGAATGGCTGTCTGTCCTTCATGTGGCCCTGTGATGAGCTGGCGACTCATCCAGGGTGTAACGTGACGTTCACCTGTTGACAGCCAGGATCGCCTCCAGCACAACCACGACCCGCAACCGGGGAATGCAGGAGAAAATATCACTGAAACTGATACCACTGATGTTGTATAAAGTCTATTAAACAATGCATCTGGGACCTTTGCCTACAAAAGAGACACAATTCTTAAACATATTTTCTTGTCTCTCTTTAGCCTGTCCGGCACAACAACTCCAGACCTCGTGGTTAGCACCAGTCACCAGATGTGGCTCAATTTCAAAACGGATGACACCAGCGGCTCCCTGGGCTTCAAGGTATCCTATGAAGGTAAGTAATGGCTGTCTGTGAGTTGGTGTCTTCTCTAAATTGAGTAATATAAATACTGGCCCATATGAATCACAATTTTAACATTAAGGTAATGCACACACACACACAGACACACACAAATAGCAATAAGGCACCAGTCAGGTGAGAGACATGAACTTGAAATTGGACCCTGGTGTACCTAAGTGTGGTTCTTTGCTTTTCAAAGTTGACACGTTGAGCGATCCAAACCAGCCAGCTGAAACTCCGTTGCCCTTCACTTTGTGCGTCGTCCTGACTTTGGTTTGAGACAGGGTCAGAGATGCTGACTATATCTCATATATGACTTTTACAATGAAACCTATTAACATCATATCAAAACAGAGGCATGCAACCTTGTGAAGCCCTTGTCTGGGGACGATGCAAATGCAAAACAAAGTTGAATTGCAGAGCTTGCAAACCGAAGTGTGATTTCCCGTATACGTCACAGCAGACTACTGCAGGTGTTGCATGCTCTAAATGACAGAACAGGCTTCAGCGGTGACTGCCACACGTCCTGTGTTGTCGGGCGCATTTCAGATATATACAAATCATTCCATTTATGCAATGATTTATACTTTGAATGCTCATGAGGCAGGACAATAAAGGCACATATTTTGTTGGAACAAAGAAATTCTATTACCAAGCCGAGGCATTTATCCAATCCCCAAGTGTCCATTTGCATGTGGATGATTATGAGCTTTCAAAAGTGTGGATTAATGTGTGTTTGACGTGTATGTGAATATCAGTGTGAGTCTGTGTGCCAGAGGGCAGCTTAAGATGCACCGCGGTCTCTCTCCTTCCTGAAGCACAGTGGGTCATCTCCTCTGCAACAAGATACAAGTTTTTCACCAGTTTAAAGTGAAGCACCACCAAAGTGTAATTAAAACAATGAAGGGAGAAATGCTTTGAACCAATTCACCTCCAAAAGTGTGGACCTGAAGTCTAATTTATATTCTCATTTACTATAATTTTTAGTCAGACAATTAAGTTTAATTACAAATACAGTCATGCACACACACCTTGCTCAAGCACTAGAGTTTCACTACATGCATTTCCCCATGATCTGAACTGTTTCTTAAAATGAAATCTGTGCATTCCTATCCATACAGTCCCAGGTACAAGAGAAAAACATTTGTATTGTTCGTCAACTTGTAATTAAAAAAAAAAAAAATGCTACCAAGCTTATTAACACTTTGTACCTCAAAGGAGGATTTTGACAAGGTGACCTTCGAGCATCGAATGACTGATGAAGCCATTTCTCTTTAAAATCACTGCAAGTTGGCTTTTAGTCCGAAATTCCTACATATCAGTATTTCAAAGTCACAAACGTTTGAAGAGTTAATTACCCACATTGACTCATGCACCCAAACATGTCCAGTATAATTCTTTTGTCATCTGAGGCACCAGCAGTTTGCAGGCTGTTGACAGTAATGTGAGTGTGAGTCACATTACAATGCTTGGATTACTTTGTAATGCCAGATAGACAGGGGCAACAAGCATACCATTACAACTCTTCCCTTATTCATGAGACACAACTTTTTTTTCCCCCAGTCCTACTTGATCTTTTAGACACACTCATGCATCTACAACCATGTAAAAATCCAATCCTAGGAATGCTCGCACCAACACATCAAAGGATATTCATCGCCTCCATTTCCCTAAACTTCTCAAAGTTCTAAACTCACCCCACAGCACCCGGACAAATCACGACTGAATGACGATGTGTGTATTATCATAATGTTATTTCCTGTCACGTAGCTGTTTATTGTTACTCCTTCCTGATTACTCGCCAGTTTCCTTCAGTCTGAGGATCACCTCAAACATTGCTACCAGCATCCCCCATTTTTTAAAGGTGACTTCTGCATAAGATCAATGAATTGTCTTGTGAATGAGTCTGCCTCAGGACAGTCATGCATCCAAACAGCTCTAAAGAATGTGTTCTAAATGATGATCATCATTAGAGCGGAGTATGGCTTTATACCAAGCATCATCCCTGGTGCAATCTTAAAATCGTATGGATGAAGCCTCTCGTCCCCCAGCTGAAATGTCTCCATGACATTCATCAGCCATTCCATCTGCAGTCTGCTACTTTGACAAAGTAGAAAGAGGAATGAGTGAAAAACAGATGGACGTAGAAGCGTGGCCATGGGTGAGTTTGTGAAAGTTCTGACGTCAGTGTTTGAAGCATATACATCATACAAATGAGTCACACATTGCAGGGAGCAATACCTTCTATGGAGAGAAAGCAGATGTTAGCAGGATAACGATTTGGCCTGATAAGGAAGCAGTTAAAACTGTTTGATGGCAAATGAAATGATGAACAAATGTAAATTCATGTTGAAACTACAGAAAAATGTTGATTCTTGATGTCTGGAATGGAAGCCTGATTTGCATTATTCATATTACTTGATTTTTGGTTTTCATCCACCAGCAGACAGGAAGAACAACAACGTGTAATGCCCAGTAAATCATGTCAGTGTTTTCAACAAAAACTAACTCGGAGTGTTTGCTCCTGCTTTGTTTAATGTTGTTACTCTTAGCGGGCTGTTTCTTTTTTCCTGTTTCTGTCAGCTTGAGATGCCTCCAGTTCATAATCATACATTTCGTCTGTTTACAGTTGGTCAGAATAGGACTCCTGTGGTGCGCTGTGCAGCTGGCACAGTACTGTCAGACTGGAGACTGACTGCTAGTGAAGCCGCAAAATGATGTGATACAGAAGATCACAGTTGACTTTATTTAAAAAAAAAACAACAAAAAAAAACATACTTTTCCCTGAAAGGGGTGAACAAGACCACTTTGTTGCAGCTGTCAAGCATTTAGTTTCAATCTGAGCCTTAATTTCAAACCCAATCACCAACAAGTCACTGCTCTGATTAAATCATATTGATCCTTTCATCCAACACGTTCTAAGGCTGTAAACAAGCTTATTTCCCAGAGTGTCAGTGTTCATTTAATGCTCAGTGCTGAAGAAGTTGGGTACAAGCTATTGGACATTCAATGTGCACTGCAATGTTTCCCATGAATTAAGATTTTACTTTTTTCCCTGACAGCAAGCAGATTGAGTACATGCCGTCGGTTACATCCCAGATGAGTCACCAGCAGTATTGTATAGAAGGATTAAACCACTGCACAAGGATGCACTATACTTTTAGAAGGCTATTCAGCAACATCATGTTCAATAAATCAGCAGCACAAGTGCATCTTTACATCATAAAAAATGTATCTTCAGTGTCTCCTCTTGGCTGATTTCTCCATTGTGTGTGTCATTCATACAGAGATTGACCAAGGCAGTTGCGGTGACCCCGGTATCCCAGCGTACGGCAAACGTGAGGGGACTGGCTTTCGACACGGGGACAGGCTGTACTTTGAGTGCTTGCCCGCCTTCGAGCTGGTGGGGAAGAAGAACATCACCTGTCAGAAGAACAACCAATGGTCCGCCAAGAAACCAAGCTGCGTTTGTAAGTTCCTGGAACACCCCAAACGGACATCGACAGCGAATCAGCATGGGCCTTTGTATGACGGCACAAACGCTGATAATATGTATGTCTGCGCAGATGTGTACAGGGAGTACTGCATAAAAAAATGCAACAATTATCCCCAGTCTTTGCATAGCAGAGACTGTGGGCTGTGAGACAATGGGAAGGCTTATTTGCTAATTAACACAGTGAAAGACAAACAGAGTGGGGGGTGGAGAGTCGGGGTGAAATGAAAAGAGAGCTGACCATGCAGATAATGCCCACTGTTGTATTATTGATAACATCAAAGTATGGACAGAAAGCTGCCGCGTCTGGCTAAACATCTTAAAGCTGAATCACTGAACGTGCGCTGGGTCAACTTTAACACTGTTTTTGATAAAATCGGTTTGAAGGAACGTGCATGATTTCCTTGTTTGCCAAACTGAACATAATGTTTCAAAGATGGTCCTAATTACCTTATTTTTCTTCTTCCTTATTTTCACTCACATAGGCTATGCAGAAGTAGAAACCAGGCTTTAGCCACGGCCATCAGCCTGTTAATAAATGTACATGAACCCAGTTCCATTTTTTCATTGTGTCCTTGGTCCCTGGTCTCGCAGATTCACCTTCTTTACATTAAAACTAGAAAGACATGACCTCAGTGACACCAGCTTAATCTGAAATTCAGAGGGAGCGTTTCCCTCCTTGGATCTCAGCGTGTGACTGGCATACAGCAGTTGGCGAGGGGTGATGATGTACCCCAGAGCGATACCTCACTCACTATAGCTTTAGGGTGATAGCTTTAATATTGGGATTCTTATATAGAAATGATAAATCACATATATATTTTTGAATGTTGTGGTCAGCAGTAGCAAATGGAATTTGGGGCAGTTTATATGATTCTAATGTTCATGCTTTTCTTTTTGCCTGTTCTCTATCTGTATGCTCCTAGTTTCCTGTTTCTTCAACTTCACCACTCCATCTGGGGTGCTGCTGTCCCCCAACTACCCGCAGGAGTATGGTAACAACATGCACTGCGTATGGCTGATCATAACCAACCCAGAGAGTCGAATCAATCTGGCCTTCAACGACCTGAGCATGGAGAAACAGTTTGACTTCCTATCGATCAAAGATGGAGGAAAGGTACTGGTGAAATGTGTCTGTGCTCCTCAGACACCTTCAACAGCTCTTTGACGTTCTGTGTCAATGTTTGTCAGGCTGAGTCTCCCATCCTTGGCACCTTCTCCGGTGACGTCCTTCCTCCTCCAATAACCACGAGTGCACATGTGGCACGACTGGAGTTCCTGACCGACCACACCTACACAAACAGGGGCTTTAACATCACATTTACCAGTAAGTGTTGTTGGTTGGCTGTATGAATGCATATGGATCTAAAATGAATACGATTCATGAGTAGGTGATGACATCCTGTGATATGTGCAGCTCTGATTTATGTCATTGTCACATGATGCTTCTCAGGAAGAGAACAAACAGCAGTGTGTTCACATCACTTGTTCTACTGGTGTTTGTAGCAAAATGCTTCGCTCAGGCCCCTCAGCTTACTAATTGTATGTGGTTTAAAACTAAAAACTAAAAACTACTCAGCACTCACAGCAAAAAGGGTGGGGGGAGGGGGGCGCACGTCTGCCAGGTACTGTGTATCTGACAGTGGCTATATTTAATGGTGCCTCCATGTTAATGTATCATTCAACCCAAGTAAGCATGGTGCTTCATTTTGAAGGAGATTAATGGATATCCCCACTGGATGTTTTTGTTGTTGTTTTTTTTAATCCAAATTGTCTGTATGCACATTGTGTTTGTGTGTCTCTTCCATACGCAACGGAGCCTCATGAATCTTCTGCCATATCTATGTCCCTGTCTCCCACAGACTGCACAAACTCCCCCACCTGTCTGGAGCATATTTCTTAAACACTCACATGCATGGTGACTCAGAGAAAGTGGGGAAAAAAAAAAACAAAAAACAAAACCTTGTCGACTTTGTTTATAGACTTGACACAGAGATAAATCCTAAACAAAGATACAGCAATCTTACCTGACAGACACAATGCGTCAGTGCTCATTATATTCTACTCTGGAGCTGCTGACTTCTGAGGAGGCTCCATATGGGTTTCCTAGTCTGACGCAGTACAAGCTGGCTGCATGCTGGTACACTTATTTTAAGCTCGTGCTGTATCACGAGGGACCTGTCATCAACATTCTTGCACTTAGTCCAAATACACTATTCTGTAAATCGCTTAATATCTGGACTCTCCCACATCCTGAAATAAATGTCTTACTTTAAAACAATACAACCTCTTGTAGTAGTTACTACATATGTATGTATGTTTATTTATCCTATTTGTTAGCCTATGATACATAGAACACTGAAAATGTTTATAACTTAAAGTCCATTAAATGAACTGCTCTTCAAACTCTGCCAAGTGCTGTGCGATATTGAATCATTGGATGAAGGGACATGCACTGTTTGGACTTTTTAGCAGCTTTTAGCACCACATCGGTACTTTCGTTGTCTGTATATGCAACAATTATCTCTGGTCCATCCGTCCCAGGGAGCAGGATCCCTCTTTCTGCGGTTCTGTCTGGGGTTTCTGCCTTTTCCCTGGTTAAACTGTTTTTTGGTGTTTTTTTCCTGACCCAGATTGAGGGTTTAAGGACAGAGGATGTGGCATTGTGTAGACTTTAAAGTCCACTGACAGTTGTAATTTGCGATGTTGTCCTGTACAACTTGATTTGAGTCAGTTCAGTAGAACTAGTAGTAAAATAGTCCCACAGTGCTTAATGTAAGTGTAAAGTTGTTTCCAGTTGTTTGGCTTGTAATGCCACTTTGTTCCTTAAGATAATGACAGTGAGTCAGAGCGCACCTACAAACTCAACTCTTTCATTGGAACCATCAGTGCTGTTGATGGTTTTCCCTTAAAATGATACGTTTATATCCACACATAATGAATCATCTCTGGGCTGAGTCCCCTGACTTCCACCAGCAATTGTAAAATAAAAAATGTATCTGATTCTGACAGATGCCAATATTTAATGGGTTGCTAACAGACCAGACCAGTATGTGAATGAAGATGAATATGTAGATGAATAAATATCCAACTAACACAGCTTACCTAATGAATGTCAGCAGCAGTTAATTGAAGATGACGGTTAGTTCTTGACAACAGTGTCATCAAGCCGCATGACTGTTTTTTAGAGGATTGTGGGGCTGAGCGGACAACTTCCATCATTCATGTTAATTAAGGACATGCCAAACTGTATTGAGGGGATTTTTGGCACGATAATAAATAAGAAGATCGTGATGGATGAGGTGTGGCTCGCTGTGTTTGGGTCCAATAGAGACAGAGGGGAGATTTCATCAACACCTACTCGTGTCACCTACCCATGTGTGTCTACAAAAGTGGGAGAGTAAGTGAGGGAGATAGTGGCGTGGGTGATGTATTTGTTTACATGCCTTGTTCCAGGGTAATGGCTCTGCCTTTGTCGCTGTATTTCTTTGTGGCCCCTGTAACCATCATTGAATCACCTTGCAGACAAAGATTTTAGGATTTTAAAGTTTTTCTTTATCCCACATATGTAATCTACAGTGGCCTTGATGTTCTGCATATGCTGCGGTTCCCCACCCTGTAGGATTACTGCAGCACAGTGAATCAATGAGTCTCACTAAGTGGAACTAATTTCTTCTTGCTAAATGCTGACTTGAAGGAAAAAAAATGTGTTGTCAACTGTTTGAGAAGTTCAATGGAAATTGTATGACATACTGGTAGATTAATAGTAACATAAGTATTTGCTCCCAGAGTTACAACATTTTCTGTCACAAAATATGTCCTTGTATTTTATGAACCATTGAGTTGTTTCAAGATAACTGCCACTGACGTCCTTCTTTTCTACCAGCATTTCGCCACAACGAGTGCCCCGACCCAGGAGTGCCAGTTAACGGGAAGCGCTTTGGTGAGAGTCTCCAGCTGGGGAGCTCCATCTCCTTCCTGTGTGAGGAGGGCTTCGTGAAGACCCACGGCTCCCAGACTATCTCCTGCATTCTCAAGGATGGCAACGTGGTGTGGGACAATGCCGTTCCCCCGCTGTGAAGGTGAATAAGATTGAGATAGATTGGAATTGTCAGATTTATGAAACTTCTCCCTGACTTTGCACCACAGATAGAATTACTTGCCTAGCGGGACAAAGCCAGTAGACCCTTTACAGCTCATATTTAATAAGAATTACACAATAATATTTACTAAACACTATATAAATATACTACTTGAAGTAAAGGAAGAAAATATAAAACTTGGATCATGTAAAAGTGTTGCAGTTGCCTGCTTTCATGTGCTGCCACTCATAAATCTTCTTTTCACTGTCTATATGTCAGCTTCGGTAGAAGTTTTTTTCCAGAGGTTTTTGAAAGGTTTTATTCAGCACTCTTTACATATCTGAGTAAGCTTTGTCGAAGCATCTGGCAAATCTTTGTTCTGTCAGACCCTCTTCCCTCCATGTTAGATGGTGACTTTGGGACTTTGGGATTCATTTTAAGACAGGAAAAATCTCAGTGGTTGCACTGATTGACATCTGAAGCTGTAGGATTGGTCCTTAATGTTCATTGTGCAATCAGCGGAAAAACAAATATACATATTTTCTTTTTTTTTCTTTGATCATTGATAAAAAAAAATGAATTGGTGAACAGAAACAATATGACAGCAAATGATAACCAGCAGGGTAGTAAATGCAGAAATAGTGCAAACTATTTGGCACCTAATCAAGTTCACTATTCATGAGACGCAAAAAGGGGAGACCATTATTAAAACATGTCACTTCCCCCTGTGTGCCGCAGCAGCTTTGTATTCCCCTGAGACCATCTATCATACCCCTGCATTTTTAGCCTAATGCATTTTATAGATGTCCTTCAGTATGCTGAGTAGGCTGATTAAATCATTCCACTTCAAAGAGAGCAGGGGCTGGCTATGTAACTACACTCTCCATAGTGCCTGTGTGTTCTGCTTAAGGGTAGGCAGTTAAAGAGATGCACGGCAAAGTGAGCGGTAACCGACAGGAGGGTAGGGGTCGACGCGCTCAAGTGTCTTTGTGCTGGTGATCAAAGATGTTCCGTTTTCTCTGCTTGATGGGGATGGCAGCAGCGCCTTCTTCTTTCTGATGACAGGTTTAAAACTGGAGCTCATAGGGGAGGAAACGTATGCAAACACATGGACACATTCGCACATGGAGTAACGGACGCGTTCCTTGGAGACATGGTTCACCTTGAAGTGAGCTGTCACCAATTTACATTAGCAGTAAAAGAAATGGGATGAGCCCCGGCTTGATGCATGGGATCATCTATGGACACTGTCATATATCAGCTGGGAAAGACATGCATAATTCAATCTCTCCCTCTGTCTGTCCCTCTCTCTCGCGCTCTCTTCTCTCTCTTTCTTCATCAGCCCCATGTGGGGGTAATCTGAAGGCTCCCAGTGGGATCATACTCTCTCCTGGCTGGCCAGAACTCTATAAGGAGGCCCTTAACTGTGAATGGATCATTGAGGCTCCTCCAGGCTACCCCATAAAGATCATCTTCGACAAGTGAGTCCCCCCAGACAGCAACTGCTGTCCTGCCATCTTTTTTTTTTTTTTCAAGCTAATATTTCCCTACTGTTTCCCTTCTCATGTATTTTGGCATGTACACACTCTCATTCACACTCACTCTCTTTCTCCATTGTCAGAAGTCTCCTGTCCGTATGTTCTCCTGTTTTCTCTGACATGGGGAGAGGCGGTATCTAATGCACATTAGCATACATCCCAAACGAGGATAACATGTTTTATTCAGTACACACTCAAAAAGTATTTGATCGTTTCATTTCATAGCCGTGTCCCTGAAGGATATGCACCTATCCTTACACTCTATGCACATCACACATGCATACACACAGAAAGATCTGTGAGTATTTAAATCCACATGTGACACTGGAGAGACTGAAGGTGATTTGTCCCGATGTCTGATGCAGCGAGAGAGAGTCGTAGGATCAAACATCAAATTACTGTTTCAACAAGGCTTATCCTTGCGCGCCCGTCAATGTATCTGCCTTGATAGCTCGCCATGAAAAATGAATACAACATAAATGTTTGTTGCTCCATAATTTTTATCTAACATCAATAAAATATCACAAACCACTTCATCTAAATGACATGGTTCTGAAACAAAACTATTTATTTATGCCTTTGAAGATAATGTGGCTCCAGCAACAAAGCCAACAATAAACTCTCTCTCGCTCACACACACACACACACACACACACACACACACACACACACACTCACTCTATCTCTCTCTCGAAACGGAGTGTCTCTAGAAAGTGGTCTGCTGAAAAAAAAATCTTTCAACTCCATCTGTAAAAATGAATCTGAGCTGTGTGATAATAATTATCCGTAAACTGACTACTGACTTGGCTGAACGATTTTAAGCACCCCAAGAGGGACCCTCACCCATCACTGATGCTAAAACTGTTTCATGAGGAATAAAAAATACAAAATTGTTGGTAGTCAAGAACCTGCCACTGCTCATATTCACGGCTGCTGCTGTG
>NW_027615749.1:0-35891 GCF_965212315.1 Lampetra planeri
AACCCAAAACCTTTTGCTTTAATGAGATGAATGACGGTTATTTGTTTGATTAAGATGATGGTTGGTATCTAAATATAGTTACGTTTCCTCGCTGGAAAAAAAAACAGAGATTTTGTTTTAATGTAAAATCACAACAGTCCCAAAGGGAAATCCTCCGCCTCAGGAGCAATCGGGTCCAGACAGGAGAGCAGGAGGGAGGACGAGTGTTGGTCCAGCATGAGGAGGCTCGAGCAGAGCTCGTTCTCCAGGAGACATTAAAACCTGGAGGGAGGACTGACGAAACACGCATCAAGATAGCAAGAGAAAGTATAATGTTACAATCACGGTTTCAGAAGCTGAAAGACAGAGAGACACAATCACCAATCACCAGAGGGTTCACACCTTCTGGCTTTAGTGCGGTTGAATTGAGCTAGAGTTTGTTTTAACCCCAAAACATGGTGGTCTTTTCCCTGAATTACCTGGTGGTTGGAAAACGAACCCGACGTTGCAAACGCATCACGTGATTCGGACCAGAGCGAACAAACGACTGCGTGGAAACACGCCTCGTCCTGTTTGACGACGACGCGCTCGCCGTTCAGATGTAGCGCGAACAAACACGCGTTTTTAGAGCTGAGCACACGAGCTGGCGTGCAGCTTTGGCAGAAGTGTGTGTGCAATCATGAGGTAACGCGGAGCAACACTGCAGAGTAGTTGTCGAGCCACTCTGTCTCTGTCTCGTCCCTCAAGGGCCCGCAAACACATCACAGACGATATGCCAACGTGTAGGAGACAAGTGTCGAGCTGTGTTCATGACAGCGGGTGGTATGTTGCATGTGCGCGTGTATTTCTGCTGGTGACTCTGTGTGTGTGATGTTCTGGGCTTGTGGGAGCTTACAGGTTCTGTGCACAGAGGTTTCCCAATCCACTGTTTTGAAATGAGCCCTCCAGCTGTTGTGGGCTTGAGAGACTGCTGCCTTGAAGGAGGTTTAGAAGACACCGGCCTTCCTTCATTCCCTCCCTTCTTTCCTACTTCCTTCGATTTCTGCAAAGAAAAACACACACACACACACACACACACACACACACACACACACACACACACACACTAATCTTATGTCAGCCAGTGCCATCAAACCTTATGTTATGGTCCAAACCTGCTGCATCCACCTCTGCCTCTTTGCCATCAATCGTCTATTAAGGCGGCAGATTGGTTTCGCGCAGGAAGTGAACAGCGTACGCAACGGACGGAAGAAGATCCGATTAGAAAAGAAACTTAAGAGTTTTGCAATTTATTCTCTTTATTCTGAGGGCCTGTAGAATGTCATAAGCCCCGTGACACACACACACACACACACACACACACACTGTTTAACGTGCACAGCGACGTTATATAAGTAGAGTTTCAGTGAGGAAATCATATAAAACAGGCATTCCGGTGGAATATGGAGCCTTTAAGTGAAAAGGCGTGCATAATTTACGGGGAGTCTTTCCATGAATATAAACCATGCAGCACTTTGAGCCGTGCCTATCTGCGCTGTGCCAGCAGTGTGGCGTCTGCCAGCAGAAGAAGGCGTAGGAAGTCCTACCAGGTTGTGCGCAGACAGAGAGGCAACAGGCCGTCTGTCAGTTAGAATATGACAGTGACATTCCAAACCCAAATCTGGCAGGTCCCACTTTGAGAGCAGGGAAGAGCAGAGCAGATGGAAAGTGCCACGCAAAGTATCGGTCTCGACTTGTGGATCGACTCCTACGTGCTTGTTTCTGCCGCTAATGGCAAGTTCATCATCTTACTGACGGAGACGGTTCACAGGACATGATCAATTATCTGTAATCATATCACTGGCACCATGCTTCGATAACATTACTTCCCATTGGGGTGGGGGGGGGGGCCTTGGACATGGATACATGCTTGTGGGGGAGACGTAACTCAATTTCATCTGTAATTTCTTTAGCCGGTCTACAAATAGGTTGATGCATCTACATATTTGTCTCTGTGAGTTTGCAATGTCTGACAGATGAGTGCAGATGAGAGAAGCAGCTCTGTAGTTTAGTATGAGCGGTTTGTTGCACAGATAACGAGCTTTTCTTTTCCCTTTTTTTTTTTTTTTTTTTAAAGTACGGTGCATGCACCCAACAAGCAGCAAATAGGATTTAAAATAGCCATGACTACCCCCACTTGTCGTGTTCATTTAGTAGATATTGACACAAACTGCAGTCCCGTGGAAGCCGCAAGAAGCAAGATGTTTTTACGAATTGAAGACTCAAGAGACGTCCTATCATGTTCCTCTGTTTAAGTGGTACATATTTGATGTTGTCTTTTACAGTGTGGTCTGGATAATGTTAAGCTACTGAGAGCATGGGTACAATATACTGTTTGTTTTCCTCTAGAAATGCAAAGGTGAAAATACATTTACTGACATATTACATACATGTACTGAGAATGACATGTATGACTTTTGACTACATTTAGAGGTTGAGGCTGATTGGAGCTCAGATCTAGAGACTAACCAGTGTGTTGATATATTTCTGTTATATTTTCAATGCTAATCGTACCCTGAACCTTTATTTTGAAAAGAGGAATTCAATTCATGTCTACTGGAGCGTGTTCATACATGTGTTGTATGAACGGTTTTATACAAATTTATTTATTCATCAGGAGTCTATCTAGTTATTTTTATTTTATTCTATTCTATTTGATTCAATTTTATTCTACTTATTTATTCATTCAGTCATTTATTTACATTAAGAAACAGTCCTCTATGTGGTATTTGAGAGAAGGCTTAACGTATGTACACTCTCATTTCACTTTGTTGAAAGATTTATCAGATCTGAACAAAGTGCAAAGATTTGCCAGAGACACACGATGCTGCTGCCAGGAGTCGTGTCTCTCTCTCTCTCTCTCTCCCCTTTCTGTGCTCTCATCTTATTTTAAACAGTCTCCTCCTGTAGTTCACAGCCCACACCTTGTTACGGGTGTGTATCTGATCGCCGTCTCTTTCCTCCTGCAGTGTGTGTGCGGGGCGCTGGATGTGATGGTATCGCAGAGCAGCATCCAGGTGGCCCGCGGCCAAGCAGCCGTCCTGCCTTGTTCCTTCACCACCAGCGCTGCTCTGACCAATCTCAACATCATCTGGATGGTGATCCCACTGTCCAACGCCAACCAGCCAGAACAGGTCTGAATCATTTACACCTGCAGTGACTGAGCAGCCTTTCACTTGAATGTTGCAGTGTTTTTTTTTTTTTTTTTTTTTTATTGATGTTTGGCCCCATGAAACCAGAGAATCTCTGAGATGACTCTGACTTACTTTCTAATGCGACCTCACTGTATTTGCATCATGTGGACACTGCTTACGTATAACAACAAACAACAACAACGTACAGTCCAAACAGGTACGCAAGTCTTCACTGTGTAGTAAGGTGTGCTCAGATACAGCGTAAAGAGAACAACACGTTGAATTGAAAATGTTTTATCTTTAAAAACAGTACCCACTGTCTACAGCAGGGACTTCCATGGTAGCGGTGTATTTCAGCACAAACATATATATATGTATATATATATATGTATGTATATCCGCTCACAGCTGCTTAACCAGTGACATTTATGAACAAGAACAATGATTTTGTTGTGAGCGTGTTCATCTCTCTGGCGACATGTGATCTGAATCTGACGTCACGTAAATGAACCAAATGTGCACTACGAATGAACAGACTGCAAAGTCCCTACAGTCAAATCTGACAACAGTTTTCTCTTTTCGGTGCATCTGAACGCACCTTTGGGGTACTACAGTAGCAGTTGATCTTAGACTCTTACGCACTTAGAGTGTGCAAGTGTGTGCGTAGTCTAGATTTCTTTTAGTTCAACTCATGACCTGTGCCCGAGCGTCAGGTAGTATTATTTGGAAATACATAATATTTCCACATGGTATTTCCACGTTTTTCTTTCTTCCTTACCTTTTTAGTCATTTAAATTCAATGTCTTTATGATTATTACCTTTTACGCAACAACTTCATTGGCTACAGGCATTCTGAAGTGTTTTTTTTTTTTTTGTTTTGTTTTATAATCTCAAAAGATGTTGCGTCGTCGTTAGTTGTGCCTCGTTGGTGTGAGTTTCTCTCCTTCCTCTTCCCGGCTTCTACTCTTTTGTGTGTTTTTCTCACCTTCCCTCCTTCGTTCTCGCACTCGTCCTTCCCCCCCTGCGGACTCCTGTGATTCCATTCGAGTTGTTTAACATGCAGCTGCAGGCCGTACAAGCTCACCTGCCTCCCTTCACTTTGAACCCTTGCGCTGCTCGTCCGTCCAAATAATACAATGATCTTCTGCACTAATTACCTCACGCCCACGACAGGCTCTATATCACAGCTGTTCTCGCCACGCACACACACACACCCGCACACAAACAAACTAGCATCAGACAGACTGCTGGTCCAAGTGAGGTGCAGATCCGCGTCCATACATGCAGAGCTTATACATTTACTGTCCCCACATACCTGCACACGATACAAAGGACATCTGGATAGACACACAAATGCTCTCATGTGCACACCTGTGGATAAAGGCGCATCCGGCTGCCCCACACACCGCATTCGATAGCAGCAGACTAACACATATAGGCGCTCGCTCACGGATGCACGCGTGTGACTTTTTTGGACGCCAGCCTAGCGAGGACAGCGATAGAAGAACCGTTCTCATGCTTCACACTGTTTTGCATCATCTATGAGGTGTAGTTGAGCACACGTGTTCCTGGGAGTAAGTGCATGGATGGAAATGTATAATCTCACACACACACACACACACACACACACACACACACACCCACGGTGGAGTTATTTGTAAAAAAAGTGAGCAGTGACACAAAGTGCTGCGTGGGGTACAAGGTCATTTTAGAAGAGAATGTCACAAACGATTACCGTTGACGCTAAAAGCCATTAAGAATTACTGAACAGGACTCTTTACAGTTGCACAACCTCACAACCTGCGCGAGAGGGCTTCCAGCTCGTTCGCCTCCTCTTCACATTTGCACACCATTTTCAGCTAAACCCGGACGGTCGCACTTGATCTGTCGCAAAGGGCGACAGCAGAAGATGTGCTCTCCCTTTCTCCGTTTCATATCGGTCCTTGTGTTTTTGCGTTGGTGTGCTTTGTCGAAGACGGCGTCACCCGGTGTTTTACAGCTTGACGCCTCGGCTGGCTCCATATTATTGGCTGTATAATTTAATGGTTCGAGGATGAGCTTCATATATTGTGTTTATGAGTCGAGCGAGTCCGCCAGCGTTGTGTATCTGCAGTCCGTTCACTTCTTTGACATCGTTATGCAAAGGAAGGTTGCATTTAAAAAAAAAAAAAAAAAAACAGCAACTAAACAAATACTGTCATAAAGATTCAGTCTTTGAACAGAACTATCATAAATATTTTCACAGAACAACTGATGTAATGTGGAACAAGCAGCCAGAAACAAACCCTCTGATAATTACCATCTGCATTTGCATGTTCTCTTTGCAGCTAAAAAGTTTGATAACAAATAAACTTTTTTTTTTTTTCTGAAAAAAAAAAAAAAAAAAAAAAGAGTACAATCCCACGTTATGATACCTGGAGAGCTTCCACTGCTGACTGGTGAACATAGTGGAACACGTAGCAGCTGAAGAGCCAAATACCATCAGCAGAAGTTGGAAAAAGACTGATTATTGGACCTAAATATGAACCTATTATTCATGTGCAGCTTTTTGTGTGTCTAATCTGGTGTTGTGATCAAATATCCTGACCTCTTTCCTCTCTCTCCAGATAATCCAGATAAGGACATACACACTGTACACATGAATAGACAATGGTTTTATGTGTACTCTCGGTACCTCCTCAAAACTGGATTCAGCTGTTTTTACTAATTAACTTGATTCACGAGTTGAACCCATATTTAAAATGAGAACTTGAGAACTTGATATATAATTTTAATTAGTAAGTCTGAAAGTCTTCCATGACATGGATGGAATTGATATATTCCGTCAGTTCCTGTGTGTGTGTGTGTGTGTGTGTGTGTGTTATTCAGGTCATATGGAATCTGGTGCAGAAATGATGTTAATCTGTAATTGAGAACATCTGTTGTATTTTAGATGATCAGATCTTAATCCTTCGTCCTTTGAACTCGACAGTCTATCAGAGGATGTACCCGTAAAGACGTGCACATGCTCGCTCCTATAACATCATCCCCTATGACTTCATGCAACAACTACTGGTGGGATTTTTATGAAAATGTTACCAGAGATGTCTGCTGGCCTGAGGAAGAGCTAAATGTAGTAGTAGTAGTCCTTTTCCGGATACGGAATATATGTATAAAAAAAATGTGTCTACATTGTTCTACTCAACTTGTCCCCCCAGTGGCCAACTGTGACAGTTCCCTCCGCCAAGGTAACACGTCACAGAGAAAATAGTGTAGACAAATTCAAAAAGTGGTAAAATAGTGCATTTGTAACAGAGACATAGGAGCTGTGTGGCGTAAAGCTCACGTCCTGTCCCGACTCCGTACGACATGCACTCGTTTTCGGCGTGGATGCGAAAAGGACGTGAACTGCAGAACCACATGCTTTCACATCAGCTCACACCAGAAAAAGTCGCTAGATTTGTCACTAGAGAGAAAAAAAAAAGAAAAAAAAAACGTTGCCAAGAGGATCTGGAAAGTCACCAGATTTGGCGACAAAGTCTCCAAGTTGGCAACACTGGGACAATGGGAATAATTAATGACTTTGGATTGATTGAACCCATTTACAGTTCCTCAACAGTTACTATAGTAACATATTGTCAACCATTTGCTTTTGATTTATTCCTCTTATCTCCATGGATATGAACGCCAAGCCCCAGATGCAAGGACCGTTTTGTCTAAACTGACCGTAACCGACGTCACCACTTGTCACAGGAGGAGAGGATGACCTGATGTTGTTAATACAACAGATGACGCTTGTTGCAGAAGCACAACTGGTTCAGACTAAAAAGCATCACATATCCACAGTATTTAGGCATGAAAGCAGTTTAAAGCAAGTAAAGTGGATCTGGGCCCATATTGTTCAGGACCATGTCTCAGGGGATGGAGAGAGATAACAGCAGCAGCTTATAGTCAGTAAATCGAAGGGCGGTTGAGGGGGTTTAGAGGTTTATTCAGGCTTTATTTAGGCGTGTCCAGGGCCAACAGGTCCTTAGAGCTGGTTAGAAGTTGGCTATGGGCAGGAGACCGGTGCAGTGACAGCAAATATCCAGCAGCTTACCAAACGCACGGCGCGCGTGTGTGCTCTGTGCTGCCTGTGGACGTGTGCGCATGTAAAACGCAAAGGATTTTAAGAGCGAAGGGATGTAGCAGAGGCCGGGCCAGCAGCGGTCGGAGCGTCCAGACCCACGCCAGCAGAGTTCTTAGGGCCGTCCGCCATCCGAGAGTCAGCCATGACCTCTTTTCTCCCTGCGCACAGCGGTAAAGCCAAGCAGGTCACGCTAGAGACTGATGTGATTTATATACACACACACACACACACACACACACACACACAGATATAGATCAACACACAGCAGGAAACATGTGTTTTTGAAAGTGGTCAAATACGAAAAGGGACCTGCCTGAGAAGTACTGCTCATGCAAACACACACACACACACACACACACACATAGAACGTTGCATGTCAGGCCAACTGATTGGATCATCTTTACTGAGCATGCAGATTACATTGTCAGGTCATCAGGAGCGTAGGGCCGGGGTCACACTGGTGAGGGCAGTTTTTTTTAGACGGCAATCAGACGACAATCAAAAAAAAAAAAAAAAAAAAGACAGACAAAATGAAAGTGAGACCGCACAGTTATCAGGAGGGACTCAACTGTGGCAGAACAATGACACACACTCGCAGCTCCAAACGGATCCAGTTCCCATGAGTAAGTCAATCTACACTGGCTCGCGGAGACACAGACACAGAGGAGGTGCAGTTGCAGGCTCTCATCACAGCTGAGGAGCTGCCTATTCATCTGCACATAAGAGGACAAAGCGAGCGCGCTGCACTCAGGAAATTGCAGCCGCACAATTTACAACCGTTAAGCAGCGGCGGCGAACACATACACACTCCTGCACTTTCATCAGAACCATCACTGTCATGCACACACGCGCACACACACCGAGGCTGATTCCCCTTCCGTTTTTGTGTGTGTGTGTGTGTGTGTGTGAGCGCGCCAGTGTGTGCAGCAACCACGCACTCATGTTTGTGTGTCCTCTTCATCTTTTGTGTGGGCCCAGCTGAGGGGTGAGAGCTGTTTTGCATGTGGCTCGGTCTCACAAACGTGCCGTTCAACCCCAGTTCGGAGCCAGAAAGAAGCTTTGAGCAAATCAAACAGTTGGGTTTTTTTTTTTTTTTACTTTTTTTGGTTCAATCGGAGCTGTGACAAGCCGGCAGACACCTGAAGGTGGGAATTCATCTGTACACAAACGCTCCACGCCACTATTCTCAGGCTGCAGATGTTCGGAGAGAAGCTTCAGAGGTTTTGCAGAGGACCGCCCGCATTGCTACACTTCAATTCAACAGATTGCATTTGATATGTTTTGAAGTCAAATATTTTCAATTATGCATCACAGCCGGTGGATGCTTTTATCACCAAGAGCCTTACAGTACCATAAAAGCTACTTTTAAACATTCCTTACCCTGGGGTCCTTCCCAACGCATCAGTTCAAAATAGATAGAAACCACCACTTTCATGTAAAATGTGTCCTTGGTTTCTCTGTCTGTTTGTTTGTTTTTTCTGAAGATAAAGATTAAGTTCCTGACCAGCTCCAACATGTTTCATCCTCTTTGTAGAACTACATCTCCCTCTAGTGAGATATTTGGGAAATGCAACTCCCTGGCTCGTACAAGAACTTTTTTTTCTGTTTCATACTTGTGCTTTATTCTTGTGTTTCATTACATTTTGTCCATCAATATTTCCACCTCTCTCTGCTGGTGAAATATTCTATGACATTGCATTTTTCCCCCCCCCTGTGACACTGCAAGGGCAAGAAATGATCACATTGTCTTAGATCTTATTTTATCTTATCTTAGAAGTTTAACATCTATCCCCCGAATGACTCATCACAAACTGCGTGTTATCCGGCCTTAAAAAGTGAACTCTCGCGATCATTTTCAGTACGATGGGGACATAGAGTACACACCTTTGTCTAGTTTTTGTTTGGTTGTGCTGTTATTTTCTTGTAAAATCTTCTGTCTTGTCTGTTTCAAAAGAACCATTATTGGTGGTTCAGGTGTGTGAAAACATGTTGAAATGTGATTTTAAACTATATATTAAGGCCAGTGGGAGGGGCTGTGTGCAGTGGAGGTAACGGTAAACGCGGTGTTTGTCTAAATTTGCTTAAGTACAAATACTTTCCTCTTTGTTTTTAACGTTGTAAAAAGAACCCCAGTGACAGCAGTACGAAATGAAATAAGTCATGATATGTTAGGAAATAACCGTGAGCGAAATGTGTCACATCTGCTGAAATAACTATCAACAGACCCTGATTATTGCGATGACCTGTAGGTGTGAAACCGTTGTAGCCGATCGGAAAATCACATAAATGACTAATAAAGGTAACTACATGTTGTGTATCAGTTAGGATTTTACTTTTCAGTTCAGGTTTGGTTTGCTGATCCGTCTCCCCCCTCCTGTCGTGTCCTACCCCGATCCAGGTCATAATTTACCAGGGTGGCCAGGTGTTCAGCCTCGCCAACCACCTCAACGGTCGCGTGGGTTTCGTCGCTACCATGCCCAGTACAAGTGCCTCCATCTTCATCAACAACACCCAGCTGTCCGACACCGGGACCTACCAGTGCCTGGTCAACAACCTCCCGGACAGAGGGGGGCGCAACATCGGCGTCATCGGGCTCACTGTGCTGGGTAACGGCAGCGCCACAGATGGATCATGAATCATAATTGAATATTTCTGGTGACAAAATGTGGCCACTATTTGACTTGCCTGATACAGTGAGTTAACATGACACCACCTACTCTCCCCATCTGCCAGTCCCCCCCTCAGTGCCAGCATGTCGAATCCAGGGCACGCTAGACGTGGGCAGTGACATCATGCTGATTTGCAGCTCGGATGAAGGTATTCCCACCCCATCCTACTCCTGGGAGAAGCTGGACGCTTTGCCCAAGCTGCCGCCCAACGCCATGCAAGGTATTACAAACAGGCTGGCCGTCGGAGTTCCCTTTTGCCCCACCTTTGCTGGTAAATCTCACACACATAGACTCAGCCACTATCTCGCCATCATCGCCACCTGTCCTGTGCCAGGCCTCAACTACTGCCCGTCTGAAGACCCCCCCCCCCACCCCCCACACTCCCCCCCACTATGATCCTGCTGAGGGGTGTTGATTGGTGGAGAGACAGCGATTTTGAATGAGAACCTGCAAATGAGAGCATGTGGTGTGTCAGAAAGGAAAGGAAAGAGATCACGCGTCTTTGGTGTGATTATGTCTCCCCCCCCTACCCCCCCCACCCCCTCCCTCTCTCATGCTGAATACCAGCTCAGCCACAATATATTTTACATTTAAAGTGCTTGTATGTCATCGGCGTACACCACACCGCCTTCTGAGCTCACACACCACACACACACACACACACACAGAGCTGCCAGCATCACAGCAGCCGCTGGTTTTCAGCATCAGAGAGAACCGGTGAAGTGGACTCTCCTTTTCTTTTCTCCAAACTGTGCACGTTGCGCAGTAAATGATCTTCATCACCAGTAACTTGTGTGAACACTACTGGTCAATTAAAGGCTGTAAACCCACGACATCACGCGACAGCAGATCCCACAAGTAAAGGGAGAATTCCATAGTAAAGTACAGTAAACGATAAAATCAAACACAGATGTTGTGTTTAAATGTTTAAATGCCATAAATAATAATCATTTTTTCAACAGAATGTCAAATATGATCACGTAATCCATTATCTGAAGGGATAAGTACTCGATACTTTCACCTGTGTGCACAAAATGCACTTACCTGTTATGCTGATATAATGATTTTCATACATCCTACAATTAGTTTTGTGCTGTCAAACGAGGGAACGACATTATGAGTGAATATGTAATTATTTGTGCATCTTGACATTTTAACCTGTTTTTCACAGGAAGTGAGATGAAAAAACAACAGCTCTTCTCTGTTTGTCTGTTATTTCACCGTCTGCTCTTTGCATTTGGTTGAAATTAAAACGGGACCCTGGATGTGTCACCATTCTCTGTTCGTCTGACACACACACACACACACACACACACACACACACACACACACACACACAGATGTCACATCACTCTGAGGGACAGCTGCTGTGTGTTCCTGTCACACGTCCTCGTGATGCCGAAGCCTTTTTTATTAACGCCAGTAGTGTAGTACTACCAAACTCACAACTCATTAACCATCATGTGGAAACAAGGAATGTATACTTTAGCACCTTTAGTAACCCTGCAAGTGTATATTAGAGGCATACACTGCCCTCTAGTGGTTGATAATAAATAATAAACACTATACTGTTTCAAATATTAGTACGTATGTTTCCTCATATCAATTAAATTGTATTGGCTTGTCGTGCAATGTGTTGTTGTTTTTTTTCCTTTAATTACCATGCTGGCTCTCTTGTGTATCCTCCAGACCAGATGCAGGGCACAGTCACCCTGAGAAACATCAGCACTAGTACCTCAGGACTCTACCAGTGTACCTCCAGCAATGCTATTGGCAAGAGCACCTGTCTGCTCAACCTTCAGGTGGTGGCACGTAAGTACTCTCAAACACTAGCGGTCCAGACTCGGACAGGTTGGACCCACATATGCAGAGTCTGACATGAGGGGTGAAGGGTCGTGTTGTGACATCAGAAGCGGACGTTTCCATCCTGTGTTGAGCTCTTATGTTTCAAACCACTTCTCCAACAACACGCGACTGTTGTGAATGAGTGTTCCAACGCTTCAAACCATACTGATCGAAGCTGTGTTTCCCACCTGTACACACCTGCTAAGTGTGTCCTCTGTTTTTTTCTTTTTTTTCAAGGAGGCAAAACCGGCGGTGTACAAAAAAATTTAATTTAAAAATAAATAATTTACTTTTTTTAAAAAAATGAATAAATAAATAAATAGAATTACAATTTCATGAATTTATAAATTATTAATTAACCCTAATAATAGCAATAATACATTAAATTTGTACAGCACTTTAAAGAAACTCTTTACAAAAAAAAAATCATGGTGCTGAAATATAATGTCCACGGCCATCGGAGGTTAAGTGGATTATAATTTGCTGTAATTAACTCTTAATACGATCAAGGAAATCTTAAGACCACAGGCAGAAAACTTGACAGGAAACAAATAATGACAAACACAAGACTAATGAAATAAAACAGGAAGTACCCATCAGCGTGGACGACCTGACAGACGAATCAGTCCTGACTGAGTCACTGTTCATTGTTGTTTGATGGACAGAACTTAGTTTGTTGAAACCTTCTGCTCTCTCTCTGCCCCGCAGCTCAGCCTCAGAGTGTGGGTCTGATAGCAGGGACCATCGCGACTGGAGTCCTGGCTGTCATCATCTGCTCGCTGCTGGTCGTGGTCACCCTCTACTACTGGAAGAACAAGAACAAATATGACGAGGAGGAGATCCCCAACGAGATCAGGTTGGCTCATCGAGAGAGACACCAAATAATAACACTTTCGGAGTATTTGGGTTCATTTGGACTCCTATAGCCAGTTTTCTACATCATCATCATTGTTTGTCTTCTCAAAGTGTCTGCAGCAGCACTGCTGATGCAATTCAAACAGGCTACGGGGTTTTTTTGTTGTTGTTGTTGCTCCAAATCGCTCCATGAATCATTTGGAGGGGAACTCATTGTTTGGATAGCTGAGATAGCTCTGCAGACTGAGATAACATCCTCCGCATTTTGGCTGGAACTACCATCCCTCATTAACAGTTCCTGCCCGGCCTCTGGCTCTGCTGCTCCACGCTAACAACCAATCACAAAGAGATGTTAAAAGTAAAACTGGATTCAGTTCCAAACTTGTACATGACAAATTATGAATATGTACAGTATGTATAAACATTGCAGAAGTACTCGATCAACATTTACATATAGAGAAACATAGGAAAACATAAAATCATGTGTTCATTTTCGTATATTTAAGACATTTGTTGAAATTTAAAGTCATGTGAAAATCTCAAAGAAATTTAGAGAATGTGCTGCCCTGTTAGTGTGAGTGAGGCAGCTTTCAGCAGCAAAAATGATAATTATTCAAATCGTCTGCACAGAAAAGCTTTGTGACTTCCTAATTGGGATTTGCTGATAAGTTTTGGAAACTAATTAGCTACCTTTGTAATATGATTTGAATCACAGAGCATCAAGAATTCACCAGAAACTGGCTTTTTTTCCCTGCAGACATTTGAAGAACAGTTGGAATAATATCGTCACATCCAGTGTGCTGTTGGTGGGTTAGGGTGTCACACAGTATTAACGACAGCTCTCAGTCGAACCACAGTACAATTGCAGCCTCCACACGGTCCAAAATAATAAAGTAACTCCTTAAAACATCAACAGCAGCATCGTTTCAAACCTGTAATTGCACTACTGGCCAGTAGGAGGCTCCAAAAACAATTCAGAAAGGGCAACTGCCTTCATTTTCTCAAAGTATGAATAAACCCATGGTCTGGATTGCCTTAGAAATTAAAGAGAACGTTTTGTTTTATTGGTGCTTCAAGCATTTGTTGATTGTCTAGGTGAACGTAACTGACCTGAATGTATGTCAACAGAGAAGATGACCTTCCTCCGAAGAGGTCGTCATCGGTGAAGGCTTTCCACGCCGATGCCTCGTCGTCTGAAAACGACACGCTGACGTCGACCAACACCTACAACAGTCGCTACTGGCACAACCCAAAACCTAACTATGACACCAACTCGTACACGCGCTACAACGGGGACACGCGTCAGACCTTCTCGG
This sequence comes from Lampetra planeri, assembly GCF_965212315.1. Classification (NCBI taxonomy): domain Eukaryota; kingdom Metazoa; phylum Chordata; class Hyperoartia; order Petromyzontiformes; family Petromyzontidae; genus Lampetra; species Lampetra planeri. The sequence goes on from NW_027615749.1 coordinate 13,946, forward strand.
CTGCCGCCCACGGCACACACGGACACGGGCAGTCCCAGGGGGCAGGACACGGCCACAGCTCCGTGGTCACGGCACCGGGCTCAGCCCCGTTGTCTCGTCACGTGCAGCCCGCGACGGCGACAACCGCAGCGTTTGCCAACGGCAGCCACACACTGCCGCCACCGAAGACTCTGGTGGTCACCACAAACTCCGCCCCATCCCCGCCTACTATGGTGCGCAGCAACGGCTCTGTGAGCCTCAAACCGGCGGTGACGTCCGCGCACGGGCAGCACACGCACTCGTACGCGGTGAGTCAGGCCACGCTGGAGCGGATGGGGGCGGTGCCGGTCATGGTGCCTGCCCAGAACAGAGCGGGCTCACTGGTCTGAGGTCTGACCTGGTGGAGCGTTAGCGTTGAAAAGACGACTTTCTTAGTTTTTGCTTTGTGTTGTTTGAAATCCACAGATGAAAAACAAACGGAACACGGGCTGACACAGCCTGCTGCCCTTTACAACCGTGTCTTTGTACGTGAAAAACAAACTGGGATTCTACGGTACGGAGTTCGTTTAATGCCAATGTCTCCATGGAGCGGACCCTATGTTTTCCAGGTATGAATCGGATCGTCCCTTTTTTACGACGGATCTTCCGGATGGTGAGAACTCTTTGTCGACCACTTCTGGATGATTTCGCAAAACTGGAGTGTGACGATTGTCTTTCAATTTTTGTTCTTTTTTTTTTTTTTTTTTTTAAGTAAGTAGCGCACGGCATTTGCACCTCAGCTCCCAGACGGCATGGTCGGACGGAGGTTAGCGCGGATTCCCACGGAACTGCATGTGTCCCCAGGTTGTCAAATGAGGCCCGTGATGATCTGCCATCAGTTCTTCCCCAGCTGGTTGACGACGCTGGTGTTGTCGTTGAAAGAAATGAAAAACTGAATGTTGGTCCACTGTCTGTTTGTAGTGAGGAATGAAACGACGGTTGAAATGGCCTTAGAAGCAAAGGGTGGGGGGGGGGGGGAGTGGGAGTGTGTGTGTGTGTGGGGGGGGCTTTACCAGGTGCAATACATACATGTCTCAAGTATACGTTGGTGAATGCAAACATTTTAATGACGCTTTTGCACTTTCCAGAGCAGTTTTATCCACAAACTACTGCAGCAGAACTCAGTCGCTCTAATAATAATAAAAGAAAAAGCTACACACATGCAAATGCATTGGAGGTACTTTTGAAGTACTGGCGACGCTGCAACTGAGGACAGATCATGATAAACGCAAGCGCTCGATTTTTAAAGTGACAGTGATCCGTCCGCGATGGACGGGCGACGTTCTGTTCATCCCTGCTGGGCGCTGCTTTGAGGAGACACGGCCCAGACCGTGTCTTATTTCCTGAACGCTTTACCGAAGTATTTTTTTTAAATAACTATTCCCCCCCCCTATCGACACAAGCGAACACCAACTCTTTCTACTGTACATATTGTAACTACAACAGTAGGCTAGATTGTGAGTCAAAGAAAAACAAAAAAAACATTACACGTCTGACTGATACATATTTTGTAACTCATGTGTCTTATTTTTTTTTTTGTTATATTCACACTCAGCAATATTGATTCTAATGAAGGGATGTTGTTGTTTTTTTTTGTTTTTTTTTAAAAGAATATATTCATTCTTTCTAATAAGTGTTTATTACCAGATCAGAGGAAAATACAGTTTGGTTGAGGACTAATGGCCGTATGTTTTTGTAGTCAAAACTTACATGGTAGAAAACATCACTGTGTTCCTCAACTACTGTATTTATATTTTAACCAGGTTTCGTGGGCGGAGAGACTGTTTTATATTTGTTCAAGTCAGATATCCCCGTTTTAAATTCTTGTTATGACACTAACTTGATACAGCAAATAATTGTTTGTTTGTTTGGTGCATATTTCCTTTCTCTATCTGTCAAACTTATGGCTTTAATTTTAATGCACTATTCTGGAATTTTGTGACCTTTTTTGTGTACCAAAACATCACAAAGGGGTCAAAGTTATTACTATTATTATTATTATTATATATGCTTCTCATGCAATGTCTGAAGAAGTGTTAAATGCTTTCAATAAAGTTTAAATGGGATAAAAACATTTTATTTTAAATAATGACAATAATTTTACTGTGGTATTAATTTCTCAATCGAGAACAAATATCAGCGTACTAGCAATAACTACAAGCCAAGGTGATGGATTTGATTGATGTCAACCTTAACTGTCACATTCAGGGTTGCAAAAAGGACTTTTCCTTCACTTTGAAAATAATTTTAACTGTTGTGGTTTTTTTTTTTTTCGTCTTTCTCATATTCACCATCAGTGTGTACCATCACACATGTCACCTCCATCTACTCTCACCGACGCCTGATCGCAGCTACATATCCACCGCTTAAGTATCTTGTTGCAGAAAAGATCATCTCTTTTTTTTTTTCTCCTAATTTCTCTCCAATTCAGATCAGAAGAGGCGTTCATCATAACACCCCGTCATCTCTTCTCCTCATTCACCTGCCGCTGTTTTCAAACACAAGTCTTCTTCTTGTACATTTGGCTCATAATGTCTCCCAGCAAAGTTGTTCTGCAAATGCCATTAGTCTACACGGGGGCATTTGTGGGCTGGAATTATTTTACTGTAACTCTGACCTCTAATTGCAGGGAACAATACGGGAACGAGTCAATAAACGGTAAAGTGCAGAGGGTTTAAACTATTACAAAGCATTTCATCTTCTAACTGGGTCCACCAGCTGGCATGTGGCACATGAGAACTAAATGAGTACAAATTAGTACTGCATTAGTTGTGTGTGTGGATAACTGAAGACCAAACTAATGTGTAAATATGTAAAGAAAATATACAAATTGTTCTTACTGTTGAATGAGATGAAATAGGAACACTGTAGTGAATAAATATTGTTAATTCTAGTTGGCATCTTGTTCATTTGTGTGTGTGTGTGTGTGTGTGTGTGTGAGAGAGATGTGTGGTGTGAGAGAGAGAGATTGATATATACATTATTACATATTTCAGACTTTGGTGACAACTAGGAAACAAGTGTTTTATTGAACCTTTGCAGCTGCAGAAAGTCAGAGAAAGGCCAGCAGATGTAACACGTTAAAATAATCATTTTTCATGTATTTGTGGTTCGTTTTTTTCACAATAAAAACTGCTACTGCACAGAGTGACAGTACTTTAGTGTGAAGGAGCACTCTGAAATACTCCAAACGAACCTGTGGGTGGCAGCGTTTACCCGTGGGCTCCAGCTTCAGACGTCCATCCTCCGCTCTCGGAGAAGACTCTCATTCCCTTCTTAAGGGCTCGAATGCCGAACCATGTGTTCCACCATAGAGGTGCTGATGGACCAATTGAAATTCAGCTGGAGTAGAGGAGAAATAACTCACCGCTGAAGGAACACTTGTCTTAATTCAATCTTAATCAGTGCATTTCCATTACTTTCCATGGTGTCGTTTCTAATCTCAGGCCCCGTCCGTGTTCCTTTATCCCTCCACATCTGAGCTTTAAGGATCAACAGGAGTGACCTTTGGAGAGGCAGAGGCAGAGAGTGCAATGGACCACAGCTCCTTGGGATTGTGCTCATTATTTGCACATGAAACCATGAGATGTGTGTCCGTGTTGAAGCATATTGTGTGTGTGTAAATCAGAGGCGATATTTGATGAGAACTCCTTCTCTCTCGACACTGAAGCTGTTTCATCACTTGTTTGACCCAGCTGCATCTTCCTCGCCCAACTCCGTTGTCAATATCTGCATGATGCCTCATTTAATGGTTCCTAAGGCAACCATTCCCGCCTGGAATCACATCTCCTCAGAAAGGAAATCAGGATGTTTAGGAATAACTTTTATCCTTGGGGACCACCTCAATAGTCAGGCCAGGACCCAAAGATGAGTCTCTCACAGGAACACGCTGCCTTATCTGTGTGTGTGTGTGCTTCCAAAACAAATTCATTTCAGACTGGGCTGTGCTGGTGAGATTCAACCGCTTCGTTTCTCCTGGTCCGAGGTTGAACTGCTGAAAAGGATAAAGATCATCAGAACACGCAGCCTGTACCGCTGATCAGTTTTTATAGGCGTAAATATATATATATACACACACACACAGACACTAAAGGGGCTTGCTTTCTTTGCATTGGGAAATTAATTTTCTTGTGTGTGCTGTGTTTTGTCGGAGGGTCCGAGGTGGGACCCAGAAAGAAACGTACTAATAACCCATTCACATCGTCTCATTACTGATCAGCCAATGTGAATTAGATGTATTTCACTTCAAGAACAAAGTGGGGACATCCAGAAAAAAAAAAAAAAAAAAACTATTCTCTGACCTTGTAATTAACGTATTGTGTGTGATCCATGGAAAGGCTTTAAATGGGTGCTAAATAAAGTGTTTCATAAATAATAATAACCAACACTGGGTCTTCTAATGCTGTGATAAATGTCTACACAGATGTATTTTACTCTCCTGACATAGCAGGCTGCAGCAGAAAAGCTTTTAACTTTATTGAACTGTCAGAATATGCCTCTATGCTTAATTGGGGCCAGAGAATATGTGTGATCCCAGGAGAAATACCTGTACCAGTTAAGACAGCGTGAAAAGCGTTATCTCATTTGAACTCTCTGTTTTTGTCTCCATACGCAGGCAAGTGGGGAATGTGACGCATGGAGCGTTGATGTACAACATTTGCCACCAGCTTCCTGTCTGAACTGTGACACACACGCCACGCGACGTGTTCCAAAACAGGAAACGTGAAATATCAGCCCAAACCTTGTGGTGGTGAACTTGTTGTAAATGCAGCCCAAACATGTCTACGCCACCTTGTGGTCAGATGTGTTTTTGGAAAATGTGCATGTTATTACTTTTTTCATCCATTTTCTTTGTTTATCTGCCACAAAAAGTTGACTGTGATTCCATGTGTCAGCGCCAGGTGCCATGTAACTGAGTTCACAGATATGTGATTCACAATTTGTTACCTGGGAGGTGATTTCATTGATGTGCGCAGCTTACGGATCAGCCTGTCGGTCCGAATTTCTTTTTTCCTAGACCCATGTTCCAGCCCTCCACCAAGTTTGATAAAGACTAGTTTGTTTAATCTCCCCAACAGACAGCTGTTTTTGTTGTTGTTTTTTTTTTAGACAATTCAATAGCAGGAAATTGTTGCTCTGCAAACACATCTACAACCACTCTCAGTGAAACGCCGAGGAAACCTGTGACGTCAGAACGGAATACGAACAAGAAACTGTGGCGGGTCTGCGGATTTGATAGAGTTGCAGAAGTTCTATAGATGTTGTTAACCCGCACGTCAGAGGTCAACACAGTCCATCGAGGAGAGAATCGATGGAGAATGAGACGAGAGAGAACGTAGTGATGAAAACAGATTCAAGCACAGCGGTGTGGCTCACGAAAACAATTTCAGCTTTGTGCAAGAGAGAGATGGAGTTAGTCATGATAGTTTTTTATCTAAACATTTGTTTGTATTATTATTTACCCCATTGCTTTATTTTTGTTATAGATTCCATATCATTTCGTTTTCCAGTGGCACAGATCCAGCACCTGTACATTGTTCTAAGCCGGAGTTTTATTTTCATTTTAACGTCACAGACTCTCATGCAATCTTTGACGTGGGAGTGTGCAGAGGATTACGACGCCATCCCATCGCTTTGGAAGTCGAGAGAAGAAGACGTGTGTGTAACGTCAGGAGAGCAATGAAAGAAAATTGGCTGATGGATTTTATAGCTCTGACAGAAAGTCATTCTTCCATCACATTGAAATGTGACAATAAACCATCCACACACACACACACACACACACACAGACCTGCACAGAGTCATGCCAGGGTGGAGGAGACCCCCACCAGGGCCCGGCGTCAGACCAGGAACAGCAACAGGCGTTCAGCACCATGGACAGCACCAAGGCCTGCTAACTCAAAGCTTTCATGACTTTTGACCTGTGTGTGTGTGTGTGTGTGTGTGTGTGTGTGTGTGTGTGTGTGTGTGTGTGTGTGTGTGTGTGTGTGTGATCCTCCTATCATATTGTTGTTGAAATGTTTGAACCCAATATAAGCTAATACATAGATGCTACTTTACCAACCCCAGACTCCATCAAGTGGGTTTACTACCTGAAAGTCTCTGTGGAAAATGTGTTATGGGAATACAGACATTCTGGGTGAAGATTATGCTTGTTGGGTGACCAAACACAAATAAAGGGAGTGTCAAAAACACGACTTTGCAGTTAAAAGGTCGTGATGGTGACAGCAGCCCGAAATTTCCTCAGGTTATCGACAAGTACATCCTCACCAGAGATTAAAAATGGACTGAAAGGATGACAGACGTTGGCGAGAGTTAGTGATACTGAGGAAGAAGACAGAGGGACACGCGACGGTTTCTTTACTACGGGCTGCTGAGATGGATCAGCTGTGACTAAACATTCACTTATGTTCGGTAAAGTTGTACATGTATACACGTGCCTCAGTCTTCACCCTCCCTCTCTGTTACCTCTCTGTTAAAAACGCCTCGAGTTACACTGGGAGGGAGGGAGAAGTATGAGTGTGTTTCAGGGAAGTGAGAATACTGCAGTGCCTTGATGGAATCATGTGTCAAGGCTTTGCCACATCTCACATAATGTGTTTCCTACAGCTGCTGGCAACAGCCGCTCCGCTTCCTCCGTTGTGTCGATTTTCTATTTCTGCCTTTGTTCGATGTGTCTTTCTCCCTTTGTCACCCATCAGTTCGCTGGCGGGAGGACGCTTAGAAGCTAAGACAGAGATGTGGCGCGTGTCAGTTTGCGTCAGCGGACGGGAACGGCTGTTGGACGTACTTATTCGTCAGTCTGCTGAAGAGCTCGCCGGGAGATGTCATGAGGAACACATGTGACAGCGGAGGATGTGTTTTTTTCCAGAAAGTCTGTCACAAAAAATGGATATTCATGATTTGTATGTCGTCAGATTTTGAATGCACTCTCAGTGGCGCGTGAGTGGCAGGAACAAGATGTGAGCATTTATTCAGAAGGAAAATGATCAACAGGGGCAGCTGCACACTCGGAACCATCAGGAGTGTGTGTGTGTGTGTGTGTGTGTGTGTGTGTCCTCCTCCTCAGCACGCCACTCACTCTGGAAGAAAATCCTTCTGATTATGTTTAGATAGTCAGATATTCCAGCCTCGCATTTGTCTTTTAGTTACACCCTCCCCCCATCTGACCTTCTCGTGACAATTTGATCTCTTCTTCTCACACAGTCCCACTCCGTCTCCCTTGATTTCAGCTTTTTCAGCAGTTCTTTTTTCAATCACATCCTTTTGCTCTTTCCAGAGAACTCCATGTTGCTCGTATTCCCTCGTGACAATAATGAGACTTTCCTTAACAGTTCCTCCTCCCTCTGAAATCACCTTCCTGCCAACATCAGCCACAGTTTGTTTCTTTTAACCAACATAATTACACTTCCTTAACTCCCTGACGTGTCTTTTTGTTGCTACCTCTTCCCGTTTCTTTCCTGTCTCCAGCCTCACGCTCCTTCTCTCTTTCTCCTGCCAGACGCCTTTGACCCTTGAATCTTCTGGCTGTCGCTGCATCACAGACCACAGATGTTGTTCTGGATCGGCGCCCTGCTGGCGGCTGCCTCACGGATCATTGCTCACTTATGTTTTACAACCACCTAGATCTGTATTCATGCCATTCAGTTTTAGTGGCGGATCTTTATCGGGCCCGTTCCTTTCCAGGTTGCTGTTGTGTAGAAGAGATTGTACCTTGTTGTGGGTGCCACAAGACCGACATTTTCCAAACGTATTCAATATTGCATGCAAAACATCTATTCATGTATTCTGTTTATCCTTTCCAGGCCACATATTTCCATTGGAGACAGGGATCCCTTCTCTTTGACTAGAGAATATAGATAGAACAGAATTATTTTTGTTTCTTCATGTTTCTCTCCAATGTCGTTTCTTTCTGTTCTGCTCATTTTTTCCATACAATTATTGAAAAAAAAATACATGACATATCCACCAGTGTGATGTCACTCAATAAATAAATGTGCTAAAACATCTGCTTTGCAATGACATTTAAGGTTTCACTTAACAACCTGAGGTACATCATTAACAGATAGATGAGAGGCAAAGGACCGCACGAGTGAAGCATAGAAACAAAACATTGGACCAGGGATGAGCCACTTACACTTCTCAGACAATCATCAGTGTCAGAAACACTTTGAAGCTTTAACGAGCAAACGCTGAACAGATGTGCTGGCAGCTGGTGGGCAACGCAGTGGTTCCGGCGATGAGTGGAGGCACAGAACTCTGATCAGCCAGTGAGACAGGTGAATGAACCCTTAACACGGAGACAAGGGAAACAGAAACAATGAGGTGCAGCCGGGAGGAGGTCACATTGGCGCAGGCGTCACGCCCTTCGTGAGGGAGGTTTTGTTTACGAAGTGGTGGGTGAGCACTACACCCTCTTCCTCCTGCCGTGGGCCATGAGAGTCTACATCCTGGGCTGTGTATGCTGATGAAAACCTTGGAGGTGATCTAGACGTGGATGTGAACCTTTTTCTGGGGTTTGCAAACAGTGGTAATGTGCTAAATTGAGAGCCGACAGCGTCGGCGGTGGCGGTGTGATAATAAAAGTAGAAAACAACAAAAAAGAACTGGTGATATCAGAGTTTGTTATAGTTTTTCACTCTTTCGACAGCTGTGATGACAAAGGGCTGAAAGAGCACAGTTGTTGTTGGTTTTTTTTTTATTATTATGAATATTTCTTTCATTTCATGAGCACAACAGAAATGAAAACAACAACATCAGCACCGGCTTTGACTGTCACAATATCTGCCTCCCTGTGTCAGTCACATATCCTCTGCCTGTTTCCTTTTATTATTATTTCAGCAACGTTCACATCTGGAAATCACTGTATATATAAATACACACACACACACACACACACACACACATATATAGTCTATTCGGTCACAATCTCTGCTGTGCGTTTAGGAGCTGCACCTTTATGGAAAATATGGTGGGTGTATTATTTTTCATGCTCACACAATCCCAGGATTCTGCCTGACATTATCTTGAGTGTGAGTAATGCACGGCCATGCAACATGCATTTAAAACAAGGGGGCTGACTGAAGGAGGAGAACTCAGCAGGATGAATGTCTTTAGGATCTTTAATGCAACTTCTGGAGGGTGATCCATTTTCAGCGACGGATCAGGAGGCTGTTTCAACCGTGTCCCTGATGTGGGAGAAGATTGTACTTTGTAGCCATGTTACTTGTGTAGTTCAGCTCACACTTGGGATAAAAAGGGGATTTATTCTGACAGCTTAAACAGACGTCACATGTCAGAGGCATCAGGAGCGTCTCCGCGCTCAGCGTTGGACCCGAGGCCAGGACGCGCCGTCCCCCGGGGCGTCTCACCTGACATGTGATGTCGGAATGTTCGCACCGTCTCCAACCAAGACTTTCAGTCACGTGACTTGAGGAAGGGGGCGAGATCACAAAGCAGGACCCCCTCTCCCCACAACGAAACACCGAACCTGTGACGGCTGTCAAATCTGGGACATCTTCTCCAATAACAAGGGCTTGGTTAGTCTTGGTTAGTTCCTCCTACCTCGTCTTCTTCATCTCCCAGGTGTCTCCTGCTGCCATAGATCCTTGGACGGACACGTTTTTAACTTCTAGAGGCTCTCTTCATTATTACCACTTTTTCTTTTCATTGTCAGTCCATGCAACATGGTCTGTCCATCCCAGGGAGACACATCCCTCCTTCTGCTGCGTTTTTTTTTTTTTTTCCTTTTCCTTTTTTTTCTTAAAAGGGTTTTTGGCAGTTGGGCCTCTCCCAGATTGAAGGTCCAAGGACAGATGGGACGAGTGTAAAGTCCATTGAGGCAAATGCAATGTGTGAGGTTGGGCTCTACAAATAAATCTGACTTGGATTGTTTGGCTAATAAAGTTTGTGTCCTCATCATTCCTGGTCCAAACAGTCAATTCCAAACGCACTCATTTCACTCATCTGCTTCAGTGACGTGTGGAAGCCCATCTCAGTGTTGAGTTCTCCTTAACACTACCTGAGACTACACTCCTACGAATACGGTACCTCGTCGACATGGGTGTGAAATGTAGGAATGGAATCTGGCTGCTCCGACTCTCTCTGAAGGCTTTGTGAAATAATAACGACGGTAAGCACGTTTCCTAATTATCGTAGAGGTTTGTGCAAATGAAAACGATGAATTCTGCGCTGTGGCTCGTTGAGGTCGGCGTGCGGTCGGAATGTATTTGTATTCAACGTCACAGAGAAGGAGAAAGGGACGTTCAGTGTGTCAAATTGTATTCAGCCTGGCTGCTGCAATAATAACACATAAAAACATAGGATGAATGAGGATAAATATATCAGGACGGTGGATTCAATGATGAAACAAATACGCTGAAGTCAATTATCAAGCTGTTTTCATTCAGTCTGTTACAACTGCCAGATCTAAAACGCCATCTTCACGTGTACGTATCTGCTCCTTGTGTGTTTCCTCTTTCCCCTGAAAGCAGCGTTCCGCTGAAAAGCCTTTGTCCTTAACGCTTACTGAGACGGAGCACACAGAGGTGTTATTCCTCTTCGCTGTTTGGCCCCTCTGTCTTACTCTTAGTACCACATGTGCTTCCTCTCAAAGTGACACAGATTTCTATCTTTTTGAATAATTCACGACTCACCTTCCGGTCCCTCCAACTCCTACAACACCGTGGATGTTTTACTGCTGCAGTGGAACGGGCTGAAAAACACAATATGTGTAACGCGCTGTGACGTTTGTGTACCGCGGAGTCGAGCAGTGAAGTATGGAAATAAAAGACGCCGCGTGTCCGATGGAGTCTGATTCGCGTGAGAGCTGCATGCGGAGCATCCTCCCATCCATCATTCATTCATCCATCTGTCCGTCAGTCTGTCTGCCCTTCTGTTCCTCTCTCCATCCATATTCAACTTCTAACTGTGCCACTGAGAGCGCGAGCAGCCCCCGCTGCATGAAAATCTTGCATCACGTTCAAAGAGTCGAGCGAGTCAGCTAAAAGGGAGGCCGGCGCTCTCTGGAGGTCACAGGAACTTAGAAGTGCAGAGTTGTGTGATATTAAAGTGCTTCTATGAACGGTTTGCAGTTTTTATGACATTTACTGCTTGGCGCTGTTGTATTCTTGTCTTTTTAAACTTCTACAGCACAAAAGCTTCAGTCCAGACGCTAACAGAAAAATTCTGCTGCTGAGACACTGCGGGACTCCGACGGACAGCTCAACGAGCTGCACCGAGTCCCTTTGTAGCTGAAAGAGTGTCGGATTTTAGCTTGAGGGCCCCTTAGCAGCATGGATAATAACTTGGCAATTTCACATCTTTATAACCCTTTGAAACGGATGAAATGTAGTTTAAGTGAAGATAAGCAGACATTCTGACAAGTGCTGAGCTTAGCTGGAATGTAACAATCACACTTTTGCAACAAGTGTTTTTAATTATTTTTAATTGCAACTTTCCGAAACAACACTTGATGTTCTTCTACTCATGTTTTCACACTTTGACCTATGAACTGACACTGGAAAAAAGGAAGGACCAACAATTCTGAGACCACAGGTTTGCGTGACAGTGGCACAAATGCACAACTCTTGCAGCAGTTTTCACCAGATAACACAACAAATCTTGTGAGTAGTCTGGCATCATCTGTTTCTGAAAATATAAAGGAAATTCACCATCTAGCCGAAGGGAAACACAGAAGATAGATAGTGAGGGTGCTGGTTTTTAATAAGTGGGAGTAAAACTGTAGGTAAATGAGCACCTAAACGCTACATCACCAGAATTGAACAGTACTTGTCTGTGGGGAGAGATGGATTTCCTGGATGGATGCTATAAAGGTGCAATCTGCAGGCTGCTGCTGACTGCGGCCATGATTGTCGTCTACGCTGCACATCAACAGAGCCCAGGAGATCCTCAACGAGAAGCAGACAAAGCTGTTTGGGTGCCTGACAGCCCTCCTGAGTGCGCTCCCACAATGGCAAATAGTACACAACAGGGTCCCCCTTTTAATTATTCACAGCTTACAAATCATTCGCTCGTCATTAATGAATATTTGATAATGCAGGCTACTATAAAATGACTTGGATATGCAAAAATATTAGCAAGATGTTGCGAAGAACCCATGGAAAAATGCCTCCCTGAAGCGAGCATGAATAATAAATTGTAACATAAATGGTTCAGCGTGCATGTGATTATTAATATATCATGTTTTGTCTTCCTGCTATAACAATAGACAACACATTATTATCCCATAATCAATCTGATTAGTGGTTTAGCAGAATAATGGAAAGCAACAGATTCCAAATTGTTAGTTTGCACCTTTAAAACAATGTTTGAAGAAGACACAGAGTAGACATGACCTGTTTTGGAGAGTTGCATGTAACACTGCGACATAATTTAATTACAAAACAAACATAATCAGATATATTACTGGAGACACAGTTATAGTACAGCTACATTTACAGATATGTACATTTACTGTATATGTGGTGACCGTCTTCTAAAGTCAGTGGAACTACTGGTATTTCTTTGTAAATATTTTGTATATTTCACCTTTTTTCCTTTTTTTTTTCAATGGATCGCCGTTGGGTCTTGAATAAAGTGAAGCTCTCTCTAAATTTATAGTCACATTTCCTGAGGCAGCTTTATTCAGTCCTGCTCTGTCTTTACTTTTTGCATGCGATTGAATGATAAGGCCGGTAACTGAACGTGTTGAAGGATTTTAAAGGGATTTTACAGTGTTGTTGCTGCTGTTGAACAACATTTAGAAACGTCATCAAGTGTAATTAGTTACATTACTTTCATAAAGTAACTGAAACAGTCACACCTATGCGTTTTCATCTGGGGAACTCGTGTTTCCAAAGTGACTTTCCCAACCCCAGAGATGGGTTGTTTCCGTCGGCAGACACTAGGTGGCAGCACAGTCCAGCCTGCAGACGCGCAGCCGCCGTCAACGACCCGGCAGCTCCAACGGCGGATCCACTCCCGGTTCTCCGGCACTTGTGTGCGTCGCGTCGGCCGCTGAGCTGCTTCACTTCGAGACGCCTCCTGACAATAACTCCACCAAACACCTCCGAGAGGAAGAAGTTGCCTGCGGCCGCCGACTTCCTTCGCCAGGATACCAAGTTTGGTGTGGAGCACCTGGAGCTGACTGCGGGACATGATGCATTACTTCTGGATTTACAGCGTCTGGATCCCCGGCATCGTTGTCCTCTTTGGATTTCAAGGCAAGCCCCATTCATTTGTCAATATCAATAGCCTGAAACCTGCAGTGGGTTTGGATGCGTCTCTTGTGTGTGTGTGTGTGTGTGTGTGTGTGTGTGTGTGTTATTGGGGCTAGTGTTGGTCTTTAACTGCGCATCGTGCGTGCTTGAAATGTCCAAATGTTTGACGCTCTCATGTGGGATTTCAGACAGGTGAGATAAGAACTTTGACATGTATGAGGCACCTTGCTTTGTATGACGTTGTCCCGGAGTGTGTGTGTGTGTGTGTGTGTGTGTGTGTGTGTGTGTTTCCAGGGAGTTGCACAGCTGACAGCTATCTGTTGCATTTGGTGGTGGAGCCTCTTGGACTGCTGCGGTGTGGTGACAACAGGCTCTTTTGTCACTCGTTTCACTTCTTTGATAGTCAGTATCATGTCTACTGCTCTCAAGAGGCTTCTGTGCTGTGTTGGTCAAAAATGGCCTGCCCGTTTTCAGAGTTCTTATGGTAAAAAGAAGCACCAGATCCATTTTGTCCATCAGCTTCTCACCATGACACAGTGTAGGAGAGGACAACCACTGAATGAGGAGTGTCTTCACTCAACTTCAGTGTTTTTATATTCAGTATTTCAACATTTTTTGTCATGGCATTAAAAACTAAACTCCTTTTAAAGTAAATCAAGATAAAACAAGAAAAAACAACAACATTTAACCATTCAGACCAGCCTCTGTTTGAATGTACAAGTCAGATAACATAAGGTGGAGCTGTTAATCTGCAGTTTAGACATGAAGAAGTGGAGAATGCATATCACCGGGTAGTCTGGACAAAGTCAGTGCTCCATCGGTCCACTCACTGCAGTAATAGCACTGATTTAGTCTGGAACAGGAGACTGAAGGTTGAATCAATTAGCTTCTTTTGTCTCCCACAGGAACACAACCACCTATGGGTTTGCGTACTGACCACACATATTGGATTTACTCAAACACGTCTGACGCTGGCAAGCAGCCTAGTGGGTGCAGTGAAGGAATCGGGGGCTGGAGTGTGAAAGACATAGAGGGAAGAGCCAAGGTTGACGCACCGCCGACAAATGTGGATTTTCTCTGCAGGTCCGTTTGGCCACGAGCTGTTGGAGCTCATTAACTATGAACAAAATCAGGGAAGACAAGTCACATCTGTTTGTCTGATACAGACGGGCTCAGAGCCATGGACTCTGTGGGCGGGGCTTAACGGGTCCACCACAGAGCTGCGCCATCAGAGTGGTTATGTACGTACACACTGAAGATGGCTGACGAAGAGCCTACATCTGTCTGGTAGATGTCAGTTAATGACCCGCAATCAATGTGTTCACTTGATGTGTTTCAAAAGGATCATCATCTCACTGGTTAGTCACCCAGCTCTTCTCTTCCTTTACCCCCCCCCCGCATCTGTCTTACTTAGCCTGCCGCCTGTTCTGAATGTTAAGTCGCTGCTGAAATATAAGTGTTGGAGAGAGCGGAGACACGGTCACACTGTCAGTTCTTTCATAACGGCAACAGTCTGCAAACCAACACAGACTTCTCATCTGACTGAGTTCACGGATCCTGGGGTGGGCATCTCTACGATCAACACGAGCCACTTATCGTTAAATAGGAAGAAGCTGGACGAACAACGGGTGGTCAGAGTCATGTAATCACCGCAGCAAGTCACTCCAATGTGCTGAATGCCTGTGAGACCAACGTCTGTTAAAAACGTTGAAATCCAACCAAATCCACGTGTTTGAATGTTTATGTTTGCGTCATAAAAAGACACTTTGGGTTGGGAAAAAAGTTACATAATAATGTATTATAAGAATCCCATTGAATAGGCTGATCCTGAATCAGTTATATCCACATTAAATTGTACTTTTTAAAAAACGTTTTGTCATTAGCTGAATGTTAACAAGGAAGATGGCAGAAAGAGCGTTGTCAACACACTGCCTCGTCTCTCTGAGGACGAACACACATCGGGACACGTCAGGGAGCTGCTGGAGCAGAACTTCATCAGTTGATAAGGAAGGGACCTCTTCTTTCTGTGATTTTTATTTATTTTTAAACTTAGAATTGAAGGATTTTAACATCAAAACAAGCAAAACTAATCATCTATGGGATGAGACTTTTAACGGAAGTTAAAAAGAAATAATAAAGGGAGGGCATATGCTGGGGTGAGACGAGGCACACACACACACACACACACACACACACACACACACACACACACACAACACACACACAGCAGGGCACCTGCAAAAAAAAGGTGCCAGAAACCCACAGCCCTAATGGATTCAGGTGGGTCAGCTCAGACGGACTATTCCGGTCGACAGCAGGGAGTTGATGCACATGGCAGACATACAGACATAAAGGGGGGGTGGGGGGGGAAACACCACTAACACCTTCAGACAACCATTAGACCCTGAAACCAGGCAGGGAGTCCATACGTCAGACTCTTCCCCCTGCGGATCCCATCACATAATTTAACTAGCTCTTGGTGATGTATGTTATGGCTGACTCATCTTTAAAAACACACATCTGCCCCCCTGTAGGCAGTGGCTGGCAGGACACTTGAACCTGTTAAGCAAGTCTGTTGTTTCTGGGCACGGAGAAATGAGTGGACCAAGAATGTGGCCAGTTGTGCAACAACAAAGCAGCAGATTGTGGCGCTTTGAGTTTGTTTTTTTTTTGTGTGTTTTACAGTACAGTAAATACAAACAAGTGAGGAAGTGTTTTCAGCACAGAAATAACAACATCTGACTTTTGCGACTTAGCTCAGAGAGGCAGAGTTCAGTGTGACCTTCAGGCTCAGAGCAGCATCACCTTCGACTGCAATTAAACACGTCACGCACGGCACGTCTCCTGTACACCATGTTGTGATCAATACGGTTTTCATCCGTCTTGTCACCCGGGGCCTCAAAGGGTACGGCGACAGCCCCGCTCTCCATCAAACATCTACAGTATGTGCACAGTTTGACCTGTGGACGACGCCGTTACAGTCATGGACTTTGCATATTACCTCAGTCAGGTGGAGGAGGGATCCGATGGCATTATCCCTGATTATCATCATCATCGTCACGATCGTTGTGCGTCCGATTGTGCCGCTAGATAGAATTTGGAATTTCTGAAAGCATTGATCTTCATATGAGTGTTTTCATATATATATATAGAGAGAGAGAGAACTGTACTGTAAAAGTAAGTCTTTTATTACATATTAACGGCTGTAAAGACCGAGAAAGTTGGATTGTGGAGGCTTTTACATCATGTCGCAGCCCAGAGGCTTCACTTCATGACTCACGGGATGATCAGAAAGACATTAGTAAATGATTCATTAACATAGGAAGTCATTAAGACTCATAAGATCCATTTAGAAATTGGTACATTCTTTCACACGCACCACATGCACACATACCCCTATTCCTCATGATGTGAACAAATAGGATGCGCCGTTAAATTCTGCTCTTCCCAACGCGTCCTCTTTCTATTAGTGCAGGTTGCTGTCTGTCCCTGAAGCACTCGTGAAACAACAGACCGGAGCTTTAAAAATCACCGCAGAAACTGCTCGGAGCTGATGTCAGTTCTGCTCTGTGTCTCCCAGCTTTGCAATCATTCCTTTGATTGTAATTAATGATTCGCCTCAGAATCCTGATTGAATAGTCTCTCCCAGTTGCCCAAGTAAATCAGAGAAAGATTGTAAAACAGCGGCGAGGTTTAACAATAGCAGCGAGTGCTGTCGATTGCGTTTGTTCCAAATATTTTCCTGCCACGTATAACCTTCATCGGCTTTCACTCGCTCACACGGGGTTTATGAGTTGGATGTCAGGAGCCCATGTTGTGTAATTTCATCAGAGAATGTGCTTTGAATGTCCATGAAGCTCTTGACCATGATCCCAGGGCATCGAGGCTTTGGGTTGATTTGTTTTTTTTTACCAGTGCCTGGTGGTTTGGCACATTAGCAGATCGAGTAAGTCACTTAAAACAACCTGCCTACAACATGCTGCAGGTTATCTTCCCCAGGATGGGGATAATGTTTTTCAGTGTCATCACAGGAAGAGGACCATCTGTGGCTGAAATGATCACAGCCGCGAGCAAAAGAAACACACTTTTCTCTTTTATTTCACATGTTTTTTTAATGACAAGCAGAGAACAGCTCCGCGGTCCGCGGAGAGATGGGCTGGGAGATGGACCCAATCAGGACGGGGAACACAACAGCAACGTTACACGATCAAAGGGACCCGGAGAGAATGCCGCTGTGGGTGGTCCCAAGTAATAACCTACCAGACGGATGAAGACCTAAGGGCGGTCCGCATAAAAGCAGAATTCAGATCCTGGACGACTGAAAAGGCGGAGCTTGATCAGTGTGTCTTGCAGCAGCCCTCGGTTTTCCGTGAGGATTTGGAACCATTTACAGAGGACATCAAGCACGGACCCCACAAACGGACCAGCTGAGAGAGCCCAAGACAAAGTCTAGAGGCCAAAAGATAATGACAAGGATCTTTGAGGACACCGCCGACACATCACCTTCCAGAGAGTTCCAAAACTGGAGTGAAGAGTTGTTCCCTTTCCACCCATCGGAGGGATCCTGTCCCTTGGTGGGAGGGACGAGCAATGGATGCAGGATGTACATGTACAATGAATTAATACTGGTATAACGATACGATTGTACACAAACACACTAAAACTCCTTCAGTATTTGGACAGGAAGTGAGGTGGGGGTGCACAGAACAAAGAGAGACAAAGTTGGTTTGGAGGTTTATCAGATGTTTGTGTCTAACAGGTACAATAACTAGAAATAAAGATATTTTATGTAACAAACTCCTATTTTCACAGGTGAAGGTTTGTCATCATGATAATCCTGATGTGTAAAAAGTCCATTTTCAGTGTATTGGCGCAGTGGGGCTTCTTGGCATCATCCCAGGCTTTTGGCAGCTGCGCGCACACGCGTGCTCACACTCACACAAGCAGCATGTTAGAGAAACGTTCCACTCTGCCGTCAGACTGCCTCCAGGTTGGTCCCGCAGACCGCATGACATCTGGGTCTGTTGTTCGAATGTCATGTGTCATGCTGGCATGTGTCAGGAGCAGCTCCAGAGTGGCTGTGACCCACAAAGATGTTAAGAGAGAGAGCTGACACGAGGCCAGGAGAGACCACACAGCCACAACCCCTGCCACGGTTTCACACCTCCAGCACATTGTCACGGCACCCAGCACTGAACCGTCCCCACTGGCCATCAACATCACCCGGCTATGGCCCAGCACTGTTCCAAAGGAAAGCTGTCCCCTAGGTGACGACCACCTGGCCACTGTGGACACCGTTTATCCCAGATGACTAAGACTAGTCAGGTAAAGAGACAGGAGATTGATGTCAGGTGTTAAAATCAGAATTTTACTGTTTAATTTGACTTTTTTTTAACCAACTGTAGCATTAAGGCTACCCCCCCCAGCACATAAGCACATCGTTGTTATTCAGATGCAGTTTTGCATATTTACCAGACCTTACTCATCGTAGACACAAATATTTACAAAGACATTTGAATAATGCAAATTTGTTGCACCTAACTAACAAAAGCTGTGTGACTTCCTTTTTATGTTTGTTTTTTGCACTGAGACGACAGGGACACAAGCATTTAAACAGGAGAAACCAGACGGAAGCAGCTGAAATGACCATGGTGTCCTTTGTGATCATACGTCAGAGTGTATGGATGAAGACTGTTCCCTGTTGGGAACCACCCACTGGTGAACTCATAGATGTCTCGTCTATGGGGCTTGAGTACTTTGGTGGTAGCAGTAGTAGATAATGATCTCTTCAAACTTTGTGGAGTGGTCCGGTCGGGGTCCTGGGCCACAGGTTGAGAAACCTCCTACATCTGATGTCACACAGGTCCCATAGACACTTGAAACTCAATTTTTAGTGTTTAAATCATGCCAAGCTTGAGGGCTGTTAACATACTGTCTATGTGTTCTGGGACCTGGAATAACATTCATTTCTTATGACAGGAAAATTCATATTTTTTTGCAGTTTTCTCACAAACTGTAACCTAACACGGTCTTAGTGATTCCTGATAATTCCAAACGTAAAACGGTATATGTCACACTGCATTTGTCAGAACGCTGTGTGACTAGTTTTGTGCCAAACGTTTGCAATTTTGGATAATGCTGTAGCAGACCGACATAATAAGTGAATACAAAGGAGGAAGTGTAGTGTGTGTTCGTAACCTCTTTCTAATTAGAGTTTATGGGTCTTATGACTTTCCTAATGCGAATGAATCATTTACTAATACTTTATTTACTTACTGAGCATTGATAAGCCATGAAGTGAAGTGAAATGAATAAAAAAGACTAAGATTAGAACTGCTCGGTGCACATTTATACTTCAGTTACAGCTGAGGAAGCAACTGTCCGATATTTAATCTATGAAAGCAGAATATCAACACCGATTTGATTAGAGAATATTTTAGAAAATGTACTATTAAATAACAGCACAAGACCAAGTGAGTGAGAGAGATTCTTTTTATTTTAGCCTTGTTCATCCATGATTTGTAGTCAACATTTCTGTTGAAATAACACACAAGCAACTCCTAATATTTTAGTTCTAGGTCGTGTAATTCCTCGGTCTCAGATGATGACTGGGTTAGTCAAAGTTTGCAGAAAGAATTTTAAATTCGGAAGTAGGTTAAATGGTATCAGGCATCATCAGGTGTCTATCGCTGACTTCTATTTTCGTAACATCACTGCCGCTATGTTAATTGTCCATTTGCTTTTTTTCCTTTTGCAAAGAATTTTAGTTGCACATGTATCTTCAAGACACTTGTGTTTGTGAGTAAATTAGCCATTTCCTTCAGCTTGGAGGCTGTGTTATGAGTCCGCCTCCCACTATTTAGCGGCCACTTTGGCCAGGCTTCCCACAGGCAGTGATATGTGTGTGTGTGTGTGTGTAACTCCAGCTGATAAACAGCTGCGGTTTTTATGGGCCTTAATGGTACTCGAAGTGCTTTCCAACGACACCTTATTCACCCATTCACACTCCCATTCACACTTTATGGCAGAAGCTGCTATAATAACAGCTTGCTTAACACACTCATGAACTATACATCCCTAATCTGTTGTACTGAATACCTTGGCAGCTGCCACGGTATAAAAATAAACATTTTGCATTACCAACTGTCCTCGAAGTCTGCTGTCAATGCACATCATAGTTATTTTATATTAGCGCACAGGCAGATGTTCTTATGTGTTTTTGTCGCCTGCTTCACAAGACCACATAAAATCATGGCAACAACTCATTTTCCGTGTTCCTACTTGTCATTTATAGATTTAATAAATGTGCAGGCAGTGACAGACTGAAATAGATCAGGAGATGGCCAGAAAGTGTTTGGTCAGGTTTTAGTGGTGACTTCATTAAATGGGGCTCAAAGTTTTCTGCCAGAGCGGATTTCTTCAAGGACTCCAGCTGCCAGTCGTCCCTTTTCTGCACATCTTGCACATTTTGAAGAAATACAGTATGCATGAATTCTACAATAAGGGGGCGCTGTAGCATTGCGTGCGCAAGCAATTCAAAGGAATCAAGTGACTTTTCAATCGTAGTCACTCTGTACATGCCTCAAATGGAAAAAAAGAGCAGAAAATATGGACATGTTGTACCTTTGCTTGCTTTAGTGTAGTTTAATGCCTCGCCATCTGGCCTTGTCCAGTAATGAGCCTGTTTGCTGCGGTGTATTACTGAGCTCGACTGCATTTTCAGTCTCTCTGATACTTTTAGTACTTTTGTTTTATGCTTGCACCGTTTTATGGAAACACACAGCTACGAAACTGAAAGAGAACGTGTCAGTGCACATTAAAAGAAGAAATGTTTTCACAATAACAGCCCTGCTCTCGTGATAATTGTCTGAATGAATTAGCAATATGAAGATCAGCAGCTTTTTTGTTTTGTTTGTCTGCTGGAACTTTTGGCGAATAGTCATCTTCCTATGTCTCAGCCTTCAGCTGGCTGCTGTCGGCCGGTTGGATTTGCTGACAGCGACCAGGATCCAGTACCCTGCATACCAACTCACTGCCGGGGGATTTGGAGGGTTATGGGGTTGAGGGGAGCTGCACATCACCGGCATGTAAATTAATCACAGCTGATGGAGATAAAACAGCAATAGATCAGTGTCGGAATCAGAGTCATTTTTAATGAAACCCCAGAGAAAATCCGAAAGGGACAATTCAGGCGGAGAAAGGGAGAAAGATCCTCAATTGCTGTCTTTGAATTAAGGAAGAAATCGGTGTTCAGTTCTGTACCGTAATGGTCAGCCTCTCCTTTGTCGTGCGTGAGAGCAGCCTAATGACCCACATCCCGCTGACGTACTGACCAAGAAACTGCAGCGTCTTGTTTCGATTAAGTAGTGGAATAAAGATAGGGCCGGTCAGTTGTATAGATGGAACCATTTCCACAGAAATGGATGTGAGCATGAAAAGCCCTCAAAGGAGCACGTTCAGCTGGTGTGTGACTGTCCTCAAACAGAGAGCAACAGTAGTTGGAAGCAGCAGCTTATGACCATGAAAACCTTCCTGTGGTCGCGTCAGACACGGTAAATGTTGAGAAAAAGCATTGAATGTGAAATGATGTCAGCCCAAAAAAAGCGATTGAATGAGTAAACATGATTTAATGCCTCTCGTAATTACATCCCCTGCCAGTAGGCAGAATTCCGATATAAGTAATAGATGTAATGTAATACTTCACATCT
>NW_027615750.1:0-5000 GCF_965212315.1 Lampetra planeri
CTCCCGGGAAAACAAGAGAGCGAGCGAGAGAGACAAGGCACCCGTCCTCGCGTCTTCCTCCTACCCCCCCCTGCCCCCCACCCTGCCCCCCCACCGCCCCCCCCCCCCAACTGCCCCCACCCCCCCTCTTCCAACCCAGAGATGGTGATTCCTCGACCACCACCGGGGCACGAACAAAGAAGGGAATTGGCGCGTCGCGAAATAAACTAATTAGCTCGCGATTCGGGACTCACACGGCGGGGGGGGGGGTGGAGCGGGGGGGGGGGTGAAGCGGGGGGGGTGGAGCGGGGGTGGTGGAGTGGGGGGGGAGTGGGGGGTGGTGGAGAGGGGGGGGGTGGAGTGGGGGGGGGGGTGGTGGAGTGGGGGGGGGAGTGGGGGGGGTGGTGCGGGGGTGGTGGAGCGGGGGGGGGTGAAGCGGGGGGGTGGAGAGGGGGGGGGTGGAGTGGGGGGGGGTGGAGTGGGGGGGGGGAGGGGGGGTGGTGGAAAGGGGGGTGGAGCGGGGGGGGTGGTGGAGTGGGGGGGGGGTGGAGTGGGGGGGGGGAGTGGGGGGTGGTGGAGAGGGGGGTGGAGCGGGGGGGTGGTGGAGAGGGGGGGTGGTGGAGCGGGGGGGGGGGAGTGGGGGGTGGTGGAGAGGGGGGTGGAGCGGGGGGGGTGGTGGAGTGGGGGGGGGGTGGAGTGGGGGGGGGAGTGGGGGGTGGTGGAGAGGGGGGTGGAGCGGGGGGGTGGTGGAGCGGGGGGGGGGAGTGGGGGTGGTGGAGAGGGGGGGTGGTGGATAGGGGGGGTGGTGGGAGTGGGGGGGGGAGTGGGGGGTGGTGGAGAGGGGGGTGGAGCGGGGGGGGGTGGAGTGGGGGGGGTTGGTGGAGTGGGGGGGGGGGAGTGGGGGGTGGTGGAGAGGGGGGTGGAGTGGGAGGGTGGTGGAGTGGGGGGGGGGTGGAGTGGGGGGGGGTGGAGTGGGGGGGGGGGGTTTCGCTGCGAGTATTTTTAGGAGATCCTCGACAAATCGCGACTGCGGCCCGCATAATCATCAATTATTTTGGAGATAAACGGGTTTGATGTCACAACAGGTTTGTCAGACACCGGTGTAGGAAGAGGGCAATGGGGGCGGGGGGGAGGTGAGTGGAGGGGCGGGGTTGGGGGGGGGAGATGCACCAACCTCCTCGGCTCGGCGTCGGGGACAATGGGAGCGCAGATTTGGCGATGGGCGCGCAGGCTGGAAAACAACCTTCGCCAAAGCTGAGTCAATATGTCAAGAAATGCGCAACGCTCAATCGTGCGTCTGTCGCGTACGTTTCCGCTTTTGTTGTCGGACGTGTAGGGGAAGAGGAGGAGGAGGGTGCGGAGAGCCTCAGATCACGACCACCTCGGGCGGTCCCTAGTGGCCTTCAATGCCCCCCCCCCACAATGCACCACGAGTGACAACACCCTCCATCATCATCAGTGTGCTGATCTTAAAGGTGCATTGGAAAATGTTGATATTCCGACTGATGCTCCTGCTGTTGTGGAGTGACTCATGCAGCCAGCTATGGCTACAGGGTTTGGTGGTACATGCATGTTTATGAGTCTCTGTGAGTCTCTATGCATGTCTATGAGTCTCTGTGAGTCTCGATGCATGTCTATGAGTCTCTGTGAGTCTCCATGCATGTCTATGAGTCTCTGTGAGTCTCTGTGAGTCTCCATGCATGTTTATGAGTCTCTGTGAGTCTCTATGCATGTCTATGAGTCTCTGTGAGTCTCCATGCATGTCTAATGAATCTCTATGAGTCTCTGTGAGTCTCCATGCATGTTTATGAGTCTCTGTGAGTCTCTATGCATGTCTATGAGTCTCTGTGAGTCTCTGTGAGTCTCTATGCATGGCTATGAGTCTCTGTGAGTCTCTATGCATGGCTATGAGTCTCTGTGAGTCTCCCCCCATCCCCCCACAATGCACCACGAGTGACAACACCCTCCATCATCATCATCAGTGCGCTCATCTTAAAGGTGCATTGGAAAATGTTGATATTCCGACTGATGAACCTGCTATTGTGGAGTGACTCATGCAGCCAGCTATGGCTGCAGGGTCTGGTGGTACATGTTGTTAACGTCGTTCATTGTGAAAATTCGGTCACAGTTCCTATGATCACTGTTTCATTGCTTTTATGGCTTTATTTTGGTGATTTTCGAAAAGTTTTTTGGTTTGGCCATGTTTGTTTGTTGTAGTACGGAGTTAGACTGATGGCCTTGATCTAAGTTGTCTTGTGGTTGTTGTTGTTGTTTGACTTGCATTCCACTGGGATTTTTGCACACAGCGTTGATGTACGGTGGTTTTTCTGCAATATTTTGCTGTCTTTTCTTGGATTTTCTGTTTGCACTCAGTCACATATTCACTTTAAGATGTTTTCTTGTTCATGTTTTTGTTTTCTGTTTGTTGCGGTTGCACCCGATTCAAGAGCCGAATGGCTCACAGGTCCATACCAAATAAATAAACTTGAACTTGATCGTCGCCGTCGTCGTGTTGCTGTCGAAGCCGACCCAATGGTTCCACACGCGTCGCGGCAGTGGCCACGTGCTCTGGGACCACGTGGGGCGAGCCGGCGTGACGATGTTCGCGCTCGTGCTGCGTGGCTCGCCGTACTCTGCCTGGGATTGTACGCGCCCGTTGTGTGTGTGTGTGATTGTGTGTGTGGTTGTGTGTGTGTGGTTGTGTGTGTGTGGTTGTGTGTGTGTGGTTGTGTGTGTGTGGTTGTGTGTGTGTGATTGTGTGTGGTGGTTGTGTGTGTGTGTGGTTGTGTGTGTGTGGTTGTTTGCGTGTGTGTGATTGTGTGATTTTGTAAGTGTGATTTTGTGTGATTGTGTGTGTGTGTAATTGTGTGTGTGCGATTGTGTATGTGTGATTTTGTGTGATTGTGTGTGTGTGTAATTGTGTGTGTGTGATTGTGTGTGTGTGTGATTGTGTATGTGTGATTTTGTGTGATTGTGTGTGTGTGTAATTGTGTGTGATTGTGTGTGTGCTTGTGTGTGTGATTGTGCGTGTGTGATTGTGTGTGTGTGTGTGATTGTGTGTGTGTGATTGTGTGTGTGTGATTGTGTGTGTGTGATTGTGTGTGTGTGATTGTGTGTGTGTGTGTGCGTGTGTGTGTGTGCGCGTCTTATGTGGGGAGCGGTGGCACAGCGGTTAGCGCGCTGCGCTACGAACCCGGCGACACGGGTTCGATTCCCGCTCACGGCCAAAACCAGTGACGATTATCTGAACCGGTCGTGGGCATTGCCATGGTCGAATCAGCCTCAAATGAGTAGCTGGTGCGGTGTGTAAACATCGCCACTAGGGAGACAAAGGCGGCAGGGCGTGGTGCTGGCCACCCACCCCCTCGTGTGCCGTGCCGGCCTTCATAGGTGCTCGCTAACAGCACTTGCCCAGAAAGTCTGTTAAGGCTACCGACAGACCCAAAGAATATGAATTCCTGCAGTAACGAAAGCTTTAAGTCAAGATTAATGTGGGGGATCTGCGTCCTATAATCCGGTAGCTGTGTGTGTGTGTAACAGATTTGTGTAAATTTCGATTGAAAGCTGTCGTGACTGCAGGGATTCATCTTCTTAGTTCTTTCGGTAAAGTCACGTAGAAGGGAAATAATAAAATAATAAAAATAAAACATTATAAAATAATTCTCACGACGTTTCGGCCTGCTTGCGTTGTGGCCGAAACGTCGTGAGAATTATTTTATTATGTTTAATTTTTTTTTCCCTTCTACGTGACTTTACCGAAAGAACCAAGAAGATTTGTGTAACTTTATTGGCACCGGTCACAAATTTAGGAGTGCGTCTTTCCAGAGCATACTCTTTGGTTCTTTCGATAAAGTCACGTAGGTATAAAATAAAATAAATCACGACGTTTCGGGCGCAACACAAGTGTCCATCATCAGGTGGCGAAAGCATCTTATGACCTGTAAAATGTTGTACTGTACTTTTTGTATTGACCCCCGAGATTATGATGGGCAGAGTTGATCCGCAACCAGGATTTGAACTCGCTACCTTCTAATTGCAATGATCCACCACTCACCGATTCCACCACGGTCACTCGCTCAGCAGCGGTCATCCTCCCCCTTGTCGCTCTACTGGCGCCAGAGGTCGCACCCGGGTACCCGATACCCGTACCCTACCCGATACCCGGCTTCCCGTACCCGGCCGGGTATCGGGTAGGGTACGGGTATCGGGTAACCGATTGCGGCCTCTGGGATGAAGCCATGTTGCAGGCGCGGGTGGGTTGATTCTAGGAACTTGAATTGTGAGAAGAGACAAGACGTTGGGAAATGAGTGACAAACGGTGACTCACCAGTGACTCACGGTCTACCCGTACCCGGCCGCACCAGGGTCGCAAACGGGTACCCGTACCCGTACCCGGCCGGGTAGCCGGGTATCGGGTATGTAACCCCGCGCGCGCATCACCGATGTGGTGGCGACAGCGGCGCTGCGTGGCTGAGATGCTTCTTCTGCCACTCTGAGCTCTTGGTGTAAGTAAAACAAAAAGTAACAACGAAAATCTTATACGACTACGTCCGCACCTCCGACTGGCACGGTTGGCTACGTAGTCGAGGTTTTTTTTTTTTGGGGGGGGGGGGGGTGGTTAGATCGTGTAAATGTATAAATGTGTCGTTAAAACCCGCCACCACCCGACACAGCCAACGAGTAAGGGTTGGCTATGTCGGCTGGTGTCACCCTTCCTAGTTGGCTGTGTCTGGTGGTGTCACCCTTCCTAGTTGGTTGTGTCTGGTGGTGTCACCCTTACTAGTTGGCTGTGTCTGGTGGTGTCACCCTTCCTAGTTGGTTGTGTCTGGTGATGTCACCCTTCCTAGTTGGCTGTGTCTGCTGGTGTCACCCTTACTAGTTGGTTGTGTCTGGTGGTGTCACCCTTACTAGTTGGTTGTGTCTGGTGGTGTCACCCTTACTAGTTGGTTGTGTCTGGTGTTGTCACCCTTACTAGTTGGTTGTGTCTGGTGGTGTCACCCTTCCTAGTTGGCTGTGTCTGG
>NW_027615750.1:10000-35890 GCF_965212315.1 Lampetra planeri
GGCTATACGGGGGATCTTTGTCTTTGTGGCGCGGGGGGACACTGAGCTCCCAGTGCGATCATCCTCCTCATCATAATCATCGTGGTCATCATCCTCCTCATCATCATCATCATCGCTGTTGGCATCAGCGACGAGGTTGGGAAGCTGTGAGAACACTCCACGACGGGCAGTCCCGATGGTGGTGGTAGCGCGTTTTGGCCGCGGTTCGAGCCCCAAGGCCACCCTGGTAAATACTGCAGGCGTATTAATCATCCGACACTGCGTTATACGACGTCTGCGCCGCAACGGACGACCCCGTTACTTCATTCCCAAAGTGTGCCGGGTGTCGCGCTCCAAAATTGTCCAAATAAAAAAGAGGAAATGACACAACGCACAGAGGGGCTTTCCTGAAAAAAAAAGTCTGAACACTCAGTGAGCCTTTCCTGCCTAAATAAATATCACAGTGATATGAAATTTAAAAAAATCCATAACATCTCGCAAAAGTCCCTTTTAACAGATTTCCCCAGGGGGGGGGGGGGCCTTGGGGGATGGGGGGCGGGGGGAGGAGGAGGTGGTGGTGGGGGGGGGGCAAACATTCTGACGCAGATGTTCGCTGTCACCTGCATCTGCTGCTGCTGCTGCTGCAGCTGCAGCAGCGAGGGCCAAACCACACGCGCATTTCCCGTAAAGTTGCCTCGCCCGATGGACGGACAACCACGTGCTCGTCCCTTCAACGTCAACAAAGACAAAGGTGTCCAACCCCCCCCCCCCCCCCCCGTATAGCCTCAACAGACGTTCGGGGCAAGTGCCGCGAGCTAGTTGTTCAGATTATGTATTTGACACGGGAGGAATCGTATGAGCGATAATGCTCGTATTCTTGGTTCTTTCTGTACAGTCACGTAGCAGGGAAATAATAAAATAATAGAAATATAAAAAAAACTATTCTCACGACGTTTTCGGCCATAACGCAAGCAGCCGTCCTCAGGTGAAGAACAGGTCTGTCGGAAAGACAGCGTCTGAATGAACACCACCACCAAGCTTATTTTATTATTTCCCTTCTACGTGACTTTACCGAAAGAACCAAGAATATGAATCCCTGCAGTCACGAAAGCTTTAAATCAAAATATAGAGCTCTTTTTTCACAGATGTCCAATAGCGGTGCACGGTATAGGAACGGAACGAGCCGCACCTATGAAGGCGGTGGGTGACCAGCAACACACCCGGCCGCCTTTGTCTCCCCCCGGTGGCGATGTTTTACACATCGCATCAGGTACTCGGTTAAGGCTGAGTCGACTTAGGGGGAGGCTCAGGACCGATTCAGATCATTATCGTCGCTGGTGTTGGCCGCCGTGGGCGGGAATCGAACTCGGATCGACGGGTTCGTTGCGCAGCGAGTGAGCCACTGCGCTACCGCTACCCCAGGTAAAGACACAGGTGCCCCGTATAGCCTTCAGTTGTTGGGGCAAGTCCCGTTAGCGA
This sequence comes from Lampetra planeri, assembly GCF_965212315.1. Taxonomy (NCBI): domain Eukaryota; kingdom Metazoa; phylum Chordata; class Hyperoartia; order Petromyzontiformes; family Petromyzontidae; genus Lampetra; species Lampetra planeri. The sequence goes on from NW_027615750.1 coordinate 11,459, forward strand.
GCACGATACACGAGGGGGTAGGCGGCCAGCTAACACGCGCGGACAACGCGCGCACGCATTCTAACGTGTGCGAATACACAGCATCGAACGGAGCCGCGACAACAACAACAACACACCAACAACAGACAGGCAGCACAACAACAACAGACAACACAACAACAACAACAGACAATTTTCGATTTAAAGCTTTTGTGACTGCAGGGATTCATCTTCTTGATTCTTTCGGTAAAGTCACGTAGAATGGAAATAATAAAATAATAAAATAAACATTATTAAATTATTCTCACGACGTTTCGGCCACAACGCAAGCAGCCGTCCTCAGGTGAAGAACAAGTCTGTCTTTCACACTCTGTCTTCTCGACAGACCTGTTTTCACCTGAGGACGGCTGCTTGCGTTGTGGCCGAAACGTCGTGAGAAAATGTTTATTATGTTTATTTTATTATTTTATTATTTCCATTCTACGTGACTTTACCGAAAGAACCAAGAAGATGAACAACAGACACAACAACAGACAGCACAACAACAAAGAAAACCCGCACACGAACTCGGCTGCTACGAGACCCACTTCAATTCTTCACAAATCTGCCATCAATCTGCCGCCGCCCACTGAACTCTATAGCTCTTTTTCAGAAACTAAAACATAAACTTTGAAACTATTTTTTTATTTTACCAGGTAATGTCCACTGAACTCTATAGGTCTTTTTCAGAAATTAAAATATAAACTATGAAACTATTTTTTTATTTTACCAGGTAATGTCCCTTGAACTCTATAGGTCTTTTTCAGAAACTAAAATATAAATTATGAAACGTTAAGAAAAAACCTCCACTTTTTTCAAATTTTCTTGCTGTGGTTTTCACACCTGATGATGATTGCTTGTGTTGCAATCGAAACGTCGTGAGAATTATATTCTTAGGTTTTTTCGGTAAAGTCACGTAGGTAAAAACATTAAAAAGTAAAATAAAATAAAAATCACGACGTGACTTTACCGAAAAAACCTAAGAATATGAATCATTGCAGTCACGAAAGCTTCAAATCTAGAATTAAAGTCGTGAGAATTGTATTGTTTCATTTTTATTATTTTATTATTTCCCTTCTACGTGACTTTACCGAAAGAACCCAGAATACGAAACTATTTTATTATTTTATCAGGTAAGGCCCACTGAACTATATCGCTCTTTTTCAGAAACTAAAACATAAACTACGAAACTTTTTTTATTTTATTTTACCAGGTAAGGCCCACTGAGCTATGCAGCTCTTTTACAGAAGCAACCTGACAATCTCAAATGATAGCGAAGTGGCTTATCATCATCACGTGGACAGCAGCCAAATTATGGAAACGCGCGTTGTTGAATCTTAACGTGGAAGGAAAAATCGTGGAGGGTGAAAACCGAGAAGGCCCAGAGACAAATGCCACGCGACCACGTGGAGAGAGAGAGACACGCGGACTCCAAATATACAGCAGCAGCAGGCGTCAGGGTCGGGATGAAACCCACGGCCTCCTGTACACCAGGCGAGGTAGCTAACATCTCCTAGCCACCGTGATGATGATGAGAGAGAGACACGCAAACTCCAAATATACAGCAGCAGGCGTCAGGGTCGGGATCGAACCCAAGACCTCCTGTACACCAGGCGAGGTAGCTAACATCTCCTAGCCACCGTGATAATGAGAGAGAGACACGCGAACTCCAAATATACAGCAGCAGGCGTCAGGGTCGGGATCGAACCCACGACCTCCTGTACACCAGGCGAGATAGCTAACATCTCCTAGCCACCGTGATGATGATGAGAGAGAGACACGCGGACTCCAAATATACAGCAGCAGGCGTCAGGGTCGGGATCGAACCCAAGACCTCCTGTACACCAGGCGAGGTAGTTAACATCTCCTAGCCACCGTGATGATGAGAGAGAGAGACACGCAAAGTCCAAATATACAGCAGCAGGCGTCAGGGTCGGGATCGAACCCACGACCTCCTGTATACCAGGCGAGGTAGTTAACATCTCCTAGCCACCGTGATGATGAGAGAGAGAGACACGCAAACTCCAAATATACAGCAGCAGGCGTCAGGGTCGGGATCGAACCCAAGACCTCCTGTACACCAGGCGAGGTAGCTAACATCTCCTAGCCACCGTGATAATGAGAGAGAGAGAGACACGCGAACTCCAAATATACAGCAGCAGGCGTCAGGGTCGGGATCGAACCCACGACCTCCTGTACACCAGGCGAGGTAGCTAACATCTCCTAGCCACCGTGATGATGATGATGAGACACGCGGACTCCAAATATACAGCAGCAGGCGTCAGGGTCGGGATCGAACCCAAGACCTCCTGTACACCAGGCGAGGTAGCTAACATCTCCTAGCCACCGTGATGATGATGATGATGGGAGAGAGAGACTCAAACTCCAAATATACAGCAGCAGCAGGCGTCAGGGTCGTGATCGCACCCACGACCTCCTGTACACCAGGCGAGGTAGTCAACATCTGGCCCGCGTGGCGCCGACGGTGGCGAGCTGGAGGGAGACTTCCTCTGCTGCTGTTTCCATGCCCTCGTGTGAACGCTGCCCTCTCCATGGCCTCGAAGTCTCGACCACAAGCAGCCAAGATCCAAGTGTCGTGGCGACGGCTGTTGTTGGCGGTGACAACGGCGTGGCGTGTATTGTGTGTTGTGTTGGGTGTAGTGTGTGTGTGTAGTGTGTGTGTAGTGTGTGTGTAGTGTGTGTGTGTAGTGTGTGTATAGTGTGTGTGTAGTGTGTGTAGTGTGTGTAGTGTGTGTTGCGTGTGTGTGTAGTGTGTGTGTAGTGTGTGTGTTGTGTGTAGTGTGTTGTGTGTGTGTGTAGTGTGTGTGTAGTGTGTGTGTAGTGTGTGTGTGTCTGTGTGTTGTGTGTGTCTGTGTGTTGTGTGTCTGTGTGTTGTGTGTGTGTGTGTTGTGTGTGTGTTGTGTGTAGTGTGTGTGTCTCTGTGTGTGTGTTGTGTGTGTGTGTTGTGTGTAGTGTGTGTGTCTCTGTGTGTTGTGTGTGTGTGTCTGTGTGTTGTGTGTGTCTGTGTGTGTGTGTTGTGTGTGTGTTGTGTGTAGTGTGTGTGTCTCTGTGTGTTGTGTGTGTGTCTGTGTGTTGTGTGTGTGTCTCTGTGTGTGTGTTGTGTGTAGTGTGTGTCTCTGTGTGTGTGTTGTGTCTCTGTGTGTGTAGCGTGTGTGTGTTGTGTGTGTATCTCTGTGTGTGTGTGTTGCGTGTGTCTCTGTGTGTGTGTTGTGTGTCTCTGTGTGTGTGCGTTGTGTGTATACAAGTAAGCGACGTTTCGGGCCATGGCCCTTCTTGACAGCACACGATGTCACTATATTATGACGAGGGAAGACGATGCACGTGCTCATGATGGCGGCTGTTGGGTTAGATCGCGTGAATAACAAATGTGTCGTGAGCCCACCGCCACCCGACAGAGACAACTCGTCAGGTTTGTCACGTGAGCAAAACGCGCCAATTAGCGACTACTTCAGCGCGCCGCTGTGATGGAGAGTGAGCCCACGACATCGACTATTCGAGAACTGTGGCGTTTGGGGCCGTCCATAAATGACGTCACGCGATTTTGGACGATTTTTGACCCCCCCCCCCCCTTCGTCACACGGCGTCACAAAAAGTCAGACCCCCCCCCCCCCCTCAAATATGACGTCACAAAGCTCTGCCCCCCCCCAGAGGCGTAGCGAGGGGGGGGCAGGGGGGTACATGTGTCCCCGGGCGCCAAGGTAAAGGGGCGCCAAAACGAGGCTTGCAACGTCACATTATAACGTATTGCGGCGGGCGCGGCAGCCTGAAACTACTGCACAAATCTACACCTCAACGTAAAAGTTTATATATCCCGCCACACACAGCCTACATGTCATGTAATTACATTTTGGTACGCGCGCCTATTAAGAACTTACATGGAAGAACGTCCCAAACAACAGACAGGCGCAGTCTTTCAGCCTTAGTCAACAACGAATATGTGACAAAAATTACAGAGCATTGTTTGTCAACTGTGACAACCACAGCTTAAACTTAGCAGGAGTACACTCAGCTTAACAGGATCCACTTATCACATTTATTGGAACAGTCGAAAGTATATATTTGTTTTTCTCTCGTTCAACAATTCGTTGGGAAGAGTTAAAAAAAAGCTGTGCCCATCACATTAAAGTGGGAGTCTGAAACACGCTGGAGTGCACGATCAGAAGCTGGTAAAGCTATCTATGAAGGACTGGATGAACTAGTAGGGCTGCTAGACAAATTATCGGAGGACGTAACTATGACGCCTGAAACCAGAAGTGATGCAGAACAGTTACAGGCATGCGTATTAAATTTTAACTTAATAGTTGTATTACATTTCTGGAATGTCATTCTTGGAAAAATTTATCGTGTTCAGAAGCACTTACAGGATCCTACTATGAATTTCAAGGAAGCAGCATCTGATTTTGAATCTTTGGAGCATGAATTTGTCAAGCTTCGTGATGATTTGAGCCAAGTTGCTGCAGAAAACGCCAAAGCAAGATGCACAGCATGGGGGATCGATGTGGACAGAAGAATTAGGCGACGTCGGAAGATGCCAGGAGAACTGGCAAGAGATGCAGGACTTTCAGCAGAAGAATAAATTGTGCGCGTTATGAAGAGTGTATTTTATCGAATTCAACAGGAGATGTCAACGCGGTTTTTACGACTAAAAGACCTGAACACAAAATTAGGATTTCTGCTGGACGTCAAAACTCTTCTATCCGACACAGATGTCGATGCAATTCGTCGAAATTGCACAGATTTGGGAAATTTCTATGACACCGACATCAATGGCCACGAACTTTTCAAAGAAATTGTAGATTGCAAAATGCTGCTCAGTAACCGGAATGAAGTTCTACCAGAAACTCCTTTGGATCTTCTTGGTTTTATTGTGTTTTATGGAGACGACATATTTCCGAATTTGCGAATTTCACTGCAAATTGTATTAACAATAGCAGTTTCAATTGCAAGCTGTGAGCGGTCGTTCAGCAAATTGAAACTTATTCTGTCGTATTTGCGGCTTCAATGGGACAAGATCGTCTCAGCGATCTTGCTCTACTTAGCGTTGAAAGAGAAACATTGCAAAAAACAGATTTTGATTACGTGATTGACCAGTTTGCGACAGTGAAATCAAGAAAAATGTATCTTTTGTTGACTATGTCAACCAGTCTACGACAGTGACTGAGTGAGCCGTGTAATATAATTTCTATAAATTTGCTTCTTTAAATACAATGTTTCATTAAAATTGTTATTCCTTATTCGATGTAATAGGAAAATGTGATTAAACGGGGGGGGGGGGTGGGGGGGGCGCCAATTGTATGGTTCGTCCCCGGGCGCAAAATATCTTAGCTACGCCTCTGCCCCCCCCCCCCCCCCAAAATAAAACATGCTTCAAATCGCTTTAAACTATTGTCATTGTAGTGCGTAAAAAAGTATATTTAATTAAGTAGAACGTGTTGTCTATATTTATTTAAAGTTGCGCATTTTGATGTGACGTCACATTGCTCACCCCCCCCCCCCTCGTCACACATCGTCACAAATGTCTGACCCCCCCCCCCCCAGGTGCGTGACGTCATTTATGGACGGCCCCTTTCGCTGGAGATCACAATCAGCGTCATCGATTTCAATTCGAGTAATTTCGAGTACAACTTCGAGTACGAATCGTACATGACGAAGCTGATTGCAATCACCAGCGAAACGTCACAATACTCGAATTGTAAATGTTGCCGGCTCGCTCTCCGTCCACGGGGATGCTGTATAGGCACACTCGGCGTCCGTGAGGTTTCTCCTGTCGACATCTCCACGCCAAGGCCTCCCCATCTCGGGAGGCGATGTTGTTGTTTTAGAAGCGGGAGGCGGTGGGCCAGAGGCAAGGGGCGAGGCTCTGGTGGGTGGCACGACCAGAGGTCGCAAACGGGTTTTGATTCCTTACCCGTACCCGTACCCGGCCGCACCAGGGTCGCAAACGGGTACCCGTACCCGGCCGCACCCGTACCCGTACGGGTATCGGGTACCCGATTGCGACCTCTGGGATGAAGCCATGTTGCAGGCGCGGGTGGGTTGATTCTAGGAACTTGAATTGTGAGAAGAGACAAGACGTTGGGAAATGAGTGACAAACGGTGACTCACCAGTGACTCACGGCCTACCCGTACCCGGCCGCACCAGGGTCGCAAACGGGTACCGTGTACCCGTACCCAGCCGGGTACGGGTAGCCGGGTATCGGGTAGGGTACGGGTATCGGGTACCCGGTTGCGACCTCTGCCCGACGTGGTTCTGAGAAATCACCGTGTGAATTATAAACGTCAATGTCTTAACGAATTGTCAACTTCGTGAGAGGTATCCTAACCAGCCCCTAGTAACCGCAAGCGAATTCAAACAAAATCAGCGGACGCTCTGCACGCGAAACGTCATTAGCTCCCCTGGCTTATCTTGTGAATCCGCATTGTGCACCATCAGGGAGTCTAGAAAGTGCTTTCATATCGTCCCAGGCTCTACCACGCGGATTTAAATTGTTTCGTAAGTTGTTTTACATTGGCGGATTCACACGCGGTGACTCACCGACGGCTCTCACGCACGCGAGATAACTTCACACGTTTATAAATCCTACCTCGCGTACCCCCCCCCCCCCCCCCTGGGACATCTCAACGTGCTGCTACCACACGGTCTCACAAATACAAATGACTGCTTTCACAATCATCATCATCATTCTGCTGATGATGATGATGCCAAGAAATCCACCAGCCCCGCCCGCCCGTTCGTCTCTGACCCCTAATCAGCCGTGATAAGTCAGCGCCGAGAGAATGTGGGAAGGGGGAAACACAATATCCCGCTGGCTCGGAAAGTCGCTTTGAATAAAATATTTTAAAATACTTAATTAAATGAAATGTACTATCCGAGCTGCCCTTCCCCCTGCCCCCTTCCCCCATCGCCCCTCCCCTCCTTCCACATCCCCCGCCCCTGGGCGTGGCCCCCCGAGGCTTGCCGTGACGTAAGGGACCACGTGGTGATTTACAGGCAACGTGAGTTGAGCGTGGACAATTAGAACCGTGCAAAAGATCGTTTCAAAATATTTATTTTTAATTTTCAATTATAGAATATAGTATTGTCATCAGTATGACACACCTATACCAAGTTTGCAGTCGATACGACATTGGGAATAGGGTTGAAATTGAGTTACAAGATTTTTGGATATGTAATGTAGTAACTCCACGGGAGACGACTTCACGGGTAACACACTCTTTATTTTATCAAACTTGGTTACAGGTGACTAACACCTACTTTGTATCTCGGGTGACAAACACCCACTTCGCTACTTGGCGACTAACGCCCACTGAGTTACTCGGATGACCAACATCCACTTAGTACTCGGGTGACAAACACCCACTTAGCTACTTGGCGACTAACGCCCACTGAGTTACTCGGATGACCAACATCCACTTAGTACTCGGGTGACAAACACCCACTTAGCTACTTGGCGACTAACGCCCACTGAGCTACTCGGATGACCAACATCCTCTTAGCTACTTGGCGACTAACGCCACTGAGCTACTCGGATGACCAACATCCACTTAGTACTCGGGTGACAAACACCCACTTAGCTACTTGGCGACTAACGCCACTGAGCTACTCGGATGACCAACATCCACTTAGCTACTCGGCGACTAACGCCACTGAGCTACTCGGCTTCACTAGGTCTTCAGCTCCGTCTTCGGGTCTTCAACTGGGTAACTCTCCCCGAGTGCTCTCGCGCGTCCCCCTTTATACCCCACCTGCGGACGTCGCTGCGAGCACCCACTTATTCGACCAATCGCCGGGTGCTGGCTACGATCCTCTTTTCCCACATCTCATCGTGCCTCACCACTCACTCCGCGCCGCCTCGTCATCTGTCACTCCCGGCGCGCGCGTCCACACCACGCCCACAACGCGTGCCCAACCCCGCACCCCGCGCCGCCCCGTGATCCATCACTGTCACAGTCGGCGCACGTCAATACCACCACTACATCACCCCCTACCACATAGCTCGCAGCCGCCCCGGCTGCTACAAAAATTACAAACCCTCCCTGTGTGCCCCGTAACACAACACAACAACAAGAACAACAACTAAGCTAACAACACAACACGACGCGAACACCACCATCCGCAACCCTCAACCAATGCCACCGCGACAACAGAACAATATATACAAACCGGCGAGTGACAATAGCAATGTGTATACAAAAAAATAAATGGAAAATTTTTTTTTTTCTTTCGACTCGTGCAGTGTCCCCTTTTCTTCCGAGCGTCCCTACAACGGGACATTATCCCGGCAGAGGGGAACACCGGGCGAGCTCGGTGTAGAGCACAAAAAAAACCCGTCCTCATGAAAATTGTTGAGACCTAGCCCGAGTCCGCCTTGCCGGTCCGTCGTACGGCACCAGACGCGGTTGAACGTCCGGTGGTGCCGGCGGTTCAGGAAGACATCGGCCAGGCATCGAGGACTCGTGCGTGCCCCGGGGTTCTGGCTCTCGATGGTCAGCAGCCGTCAAGCCCGAGGCACCTGGGGGTGGGTCAGGTGGAGACACGTGAGGATCAGCCTGCGACACCTCCCTCCCCGAGTCGACGGTCACATCACACGCCCGGTCGTCACGGCACAGAACGGGGTCACACGGTGCCGCATAGGGCTTCAGTCGGGAGGGGTGCACATACCAACGGCGTTTCCCCCATTTAATCTGTATACTCTGGGGCCGTGCAACCCGCACAATTTCCACCGGTCCCCTCCAAGGTCTCAACAACTTGGGGGACGTAGCCAACGGTGCATGTGGACAATGCAGCCAGGCCTTATCGCCTGGTTTCCAATCATGCGTATGCACCCTCCGCTCATGCAATTTCTCGTTTGCAATTTGCCGCGACCGCGAATTCAACCTTGCCCCCTCCCGCGCTTCAGTCAATTTGGCGATATTAAATTTGATGTGGTCTGCCAATTTAGATTTTGCACGTGGCTGGGAAATCCCCAGTTGGACGTCCATGGCCGGATCGGCCTCCCGCCCATACATAAGAAAAAATGGGGAAAACCCTGTCGCCGCATGAGGGGCCATTCGATAGGCCGCGAGTACCCCCGGCACCTGTAAGTCCCAATCAACCTGATCGTCGCAGACCTGTTGGCACAACATAGACGTAATCGTTCTGTTCAGACGCTCAACCATCCCGTCAGTCTGCGGGTGGTAGGGGGAAGTACGCACTTTCTTTGTACCCAACAGGTCGCACACCTCGCGCAACAAAACGCTCGAAAAATTCTTCCCTTGATCCGTCAGCAAGCGTTCGGGGGCGCCCTTGTCCAACACATAACCCTGGACAAAGGCGTCCGCCACCGCCGCAGCCGACTGGTTGGCGAGCGGCCATGCCATAGGCCATCGGGTGAAGTATTCCACGCCAACCAGCAGGAACCTATTTCCCCTTGGTGTAACCGGAAAGGGCCCCAAGATGTCCAACGCTACCAATTCGTTTATACGCGAAACCTGAATGGATTGCAGCGGTGGATTAGCCGCCAATGGTGGCGGTTTCCTTTTGGCGCACTCTACGCATCCCTTAAGAATATTCGCCACGTCGTTACCCATCCCCGGCCAATAATAGTCTCGCTGGATTAGGGCGAGCGTTTTGTAAAAACCCAGATGCATGAGCCGTTCATGAGCTGCCAGAACAATCCTACCCCGCATAGCAACAGGCACCACGAGCACGTGACGCCGGGACATGTTGTCCCACCTCATCAACAGACCCTGTCTGCACACCCAGGAACCGACCCGCGCCTCCCCTTGTTCAGGAGCGCCAACTTTCCGACGCAGCGTAAGTAGGGAGCTGTCGGACATCTGGAGGCGGCCCCACTCAATGAGGGGCAACGACAACAGCGAATCCCTCCCCGTGGGGGCGTCCTCTCCCGGGGTGTCAGTGGCGGCGAGTGCAACTCCCGGGGCGCCGGCGACCGGGGGTTTGCACCGCGCTGATCCCAACAAACATGTGCAGTCCGTGCACGGCGGCAACCGCGACAAGGCGTCCGCGTTTGAGTGCCGCAACCCTTTTCGGTAAATCGTCGTGAATTGGTAGTCTTGAAGGACCTCCAACCATCGGGACAATTGGCCCGATGGCTGCGCCACGCGCATAGCGTATTGTAGAGCCGCATGGTCCGTCCGGACCGTAAAATGACGGCCGTAAAGATACGGCCTGAATTGCTGTGTAAAAAACACAATGGCTAACAATTCACGACGAGTTACGCAATAGCGTTGTTCTGCGGGGGAAAGAACCCTACTACCGTAGGCGACCACCCGTTCAACCCCCCCGACCAACTGTGAGAGCACCCCCCCGATACCCGTATTGCTGGCGTCCGTGTCAAGCAAAAACGGTTGTGTGAAATCGGGGTAACACAAGGGGGGAGCCTGCACCAAAGCGTCACGGAGGGAGCAGAACGCATCCTCCTCCTCTGCCCCCCAGTGAAACCTCACACCCTTAGCCGTCAAAGCGTGCAGGGGCTTGGCTATGGTGGCAAATTGCTTGACAAAACGACGGTAATAGGAGGCAAAACCAATGAAACTACGAACCTCCGTGACCGAGGTTGGCGTTGGCCATGAGCTGACGCAATGCGTCTTAGCAGGGTCCGTCGAGATCCCTGAACGACTCACGATATGGCCCAAATACCTGACAGATTCCCGAAGCAGAAAACATTTAGCCGGTTTAAATTTTAGCTTAGCGGAACGCATCCTGAGGAACACCGCTCTCAGTCGCTGGAGGTGCTCCTCGAAAGTCCGACTAAAGACGATAATATCGTCAAGATAAATCAAACAGGTATCCCATTGGAGGCCTGACAAAACCAATTCCATGAGTCTCTGGAACGTGGCGGGGGCGGAATGTAAGCCCATGGGCAAACGGTTGAATTCAAAAAGGCCCCCAGGTGTGCGGAAAGCAGTTTTAGGTTTAGACTCGTTATCGAGTGGCAATTGCCAAAATCCAGAAAGCAGATCGAGTGTGGAAAAAAACTGCGCTCCCGCCAAGGCATCCAGCGACTCATCCATCCTGGGGAGCGGATACGCATCCGCCATCGAGATTTTGTTTAAGCGGCGGAAATCGACACAAAACCGCAAGGACCCGTCCTGTTTCTTTACTAGGACAATAGGAGCACCCCACGGACTAGAAGAGGGCGAAATGATATCGGCCGCCAACATATCATTAACCGCCGATTGCACATGTTCCTTCTCGGCCGGGCTGAGCCGGAAAGGATTCTGACGAATAGGGGCCGCGTCCCCTGTAGCTATGTGGTGGCGCAACAGGTCAGTGCAGCCGATATCGTACTTATGTTTGCTGAACACGTCAGCAAACTCGATGAGCAAACCCCTCAATGCTCCCAATTGCACCCCGGACAAGTTAGCAGAACCCGCACACAGCGAGTCCAACCACTCAGTCCCCTCATCACTTTGAGGATGCGACTCGACAGTAAAATCTGCTTGAGCCACGAGCCGTTCCTCAACGGGCAGCGGCGCGGCGTGAGCCAGCACCGTTCCCTGCGCAATTACGGCCGGCCGCGACCCCGTATTCAGGACCATTACGAACGGCTCACTGTCCCCTCTCACCATGGTTTGAGCAACCGCTAAGTCGAGGCCCTTACTGGCTCTGTTTGACGGCCCCAACAGCACCCCCTGTGCCTCCGCACCCACCTCGAGTGGCTTCCTGAACCGAAGGGGTACTAACATTTGCGATCCCGGGGGTACCCGTACAGTGTGGGTCGCCAGCGCCTGCACCGTCGCACAAACCGTGCGCACTTTGATAGGGCTCGACAAGAAGGCAACCCGCCAACCTGACGGAAGCTCTATGCAGGCCTGATCAATAAGAATTTTGATGGGCATTTTTGACAAAAAGTCCGTACCTAGCAAACAGGGAACGGCCAGCGATGATGATACAAAAATAGGGCCCGCTAATTTAATGTCCCCAATGCAAATAGTCGCCCGAATCTGGCCGATGATCCCCAGGGATCCCCCATTCGCCGCATAAAATGGCACGTCTACCGGCAGAAGGGGTCTACTTTGGACGGGAAGGATGTTATAAATAAGGTCCGAGATGATGGTGGCCGACGCACCCGTGTCAACAAGCACCCGGACCTCAACCCCGTCAATGAACCCCGTTACCACGGACGACCCGGCTGACGCAGCCACGATCCTGTGGGCCAATTCGGACCACTCGACTGCTTGCGGGCCGCGTACGGACCCCCCCCGCCGAATTGAACCCCCGGCACCCAGCCGCGAACCCCCCACCGCGAAGCGGCGACCCGAATGTGCCGTGTTTGTGGACCGAACGTGTGAGGTGCCGCGACTTGCCGGGTTTTGTTGGGATGACTTGTGGCCCTGGTCGTCGTCCCGACGTGGTCCTGCGGTGCGCGGACGCGGGGCCCGGCACCCGGCTGCGACGTGACCCCGAAGGCCGCAGTTGTAGCAGACGACGGACGTCGTAGGTTTCGGTTGCTCCAGCTTGCGGGGCGAACGTGTGGGCGAACGACCTCCCGTTCTCCACTCCCCCGGACACGGTGCAGCGAAGGCCCGCTCCTGCACCGCAGCTGGCTGAGGTTCGGCGATCGTGGCGGCCAGTGCCGCATTCCCCGGCCATTTGCAGACGACCCCCGGCTTGCGTTTGAGGACCTCGTACGCGTGAATGCTCGTGGCGATCGCCAGGGAGCAGATCTCCATCTCGTCTGCCACGTTGATGGGGACCCCCAACTCGTGGGCCAACACCAGCAGCTGCTCCGTCACCATGGCGTCCTTCCCCTCCTTATCCATGCGGGGAAAAGCCGCGTCCGCCAAGGCGAGCAGTGCCGTGCGGTAGGCTAGCGTCGTTTCCCCAGCCACCTTCCGCCGATCGTAGAACTGGTGGCGGCACGTGGAGGGCGGCCCGAACACCTTCGCCATCAGGTGTAGTGCGGCCTGGAGCGTAGAGCGGGACGACCTTGCAGCAGATGTGAAGGCTGCAAGCGCGTCGTCGTCAAGCATCGCTGGCAACGCACGCAGGGCAGTGGTGTCGGACCACCCCGACATCTCCTGATGAGCGAGGAACCTTCGTTGGAAGGCTCCCCAGTCGCCCCCATCCGCCTTGAACGCCGACAGCGCGGGCAATCTTTGCTGGAGGACCCGATCGTCGTCGACGTCGGAGAGATTTTCCCGCGCTCCGCTGGAGTTGTGTAAAATGTCGGCTCGGTTGTCAGGCGCAAAATGGAGGGCTCCGGCGCGCGCCGATGACGTGGGCTGCGCTGCGCGGAGGTGTCCGGCCACGTGGCGTCCGTCTTTCCCGCCAATCGGTGGCGGCCCCCCAAAAACGGCGGCAACTTCCAGGCTTTTGGCGCGAAGCGCCCTTTGGCGGGAATCCTCCACCGTCGCTTCCTCCACGACCCCCGCAGCCGTTTTTCCGCTCGCCGGAACGGAGATGTCGGCCAAGACAGCGGCGGCGGCGAGTAGCAACTCCGCCAAGCGGGCGTGCGCGTCCTGGAGGCCGGTGTCGGAGGCAAGCGGAGCGTCGGCCATCACCGCGAAGTGCTGCATCGGCGGCAACTCCTCGTCCTCTACTCCCGAGGTCGGTGTCCCCGGTACGCCGTCGTCATCCCGACCTCGCTCGTGGGTACGGGTAGTCTTCCTTGTGTCCATACTTCTTGAAGACAGGTTTACTTCTGACGCCAGTTGTAATGTAGTAACTCCACGGGAGACGACTTCACGGGTAACACACTCTTTATTTTATCAAACTTGGTTACAGGTGACTAACACCTACTTTGTATCTCGGGTGACAAACACCCACTTCGCTACTTGGCGACTAACGCCCACTGAGTTACTCGGATGACCAACATCCACTTAGTACTCGGGTGACAAACACCCACTTAGCTACTTGGCGACTAACGCCCACTGAGTTACTCGGATGACCAACATCCACTTAGTACTCGGGTGACAAACACCCACTTAGCTACTTGGCGACTAACGCCCACTGAGCTACTCGGATGACCAACATCCTCTTAGCTACTTGGCGACTAACGCCACTGAGCTACTCGGATGACCAACATCCACTTAGTACTCGGGTGACAAACACCCACTTAGCTACTTGGCGACTAACGCCACTGAGCTACTCGGATGACCAACATCCACTTAGCTACTCGGCGACTAACGCCACTGAGCTACTCGGCTTCACTAGGTCTTCAGCTCCGTCTTCGGGTCTTCAACTGGGTAACTCTCCCCGAGTGCTCTCGCGCGTCCCCCTTTATACCCCACCTGCGGACGTCGCTGCGAGCACCCACTTATTCGACCAATCGCCGGGTGCTGGCTACGATCCTCTTTTCCCACATCTCATCGTGCCTCACCACTCACTCCGCGCCGCCTCGTCATCTGTCACTCCCGGCGCGCGCGTCCACACCACGCCCACAACGCGTGCCCAACCCCGCACCCCGCGCCGCCCCGTGATCCATCACTGTCACAGTCGGCGCACGTCAATACCACCACTACAGATACAACACACACAGTAAGTTAAATAAAAGCGTGTAAAAAGTTTTAAAATATATGTTTTGGATTTTTATGATAGAATATCGTGTTGTCATCAGTATGACATACATATACGAAGTTTGCAGTCGATAGCACATTGGGAAGTATGTAAAAATTGAGTTACAATATTTATTTTTTGAGGATACAACAGACGAAGTGAGTTAAAATTAAAGCGTGAAAAAATTAACCCGTAAAAACAAAGTTTTTCACTATAAATCCTTTATATGCGTGTTCAATGGGCCACAACCCAGCCCACATTGGTCTTTGAAACGGGCGGCTAGAGTCCTCTCGTCCTCTGGCTTGAGATGGCTGCCACCTATGGGTCAGATGATTGCCTGCCACCATTAAGCAATTGGTAATTAAATATACAAAACATTTACCTAAAAAGTGTACAATTTTGGAAAAAAAATTCACGAAAAGAAATTGTCACGCACAACGAGTCTGTGTGCAAAATGTCAGCTCGATTGGATCACGGGAAGTGGGTTAAAAAACGACCGAAAGATTTGCACGGTCGTAAGCGCGCAAGCAAGTGAACTTAATATAAAGGATTTAAAAAAGGGGAGAGATAGGAAGCTGGCGTATTGGTTTCACGACTCCGCGTTAGTTAGCTAAGTTAGTAATTACCAGCGAAACGTCGTACTACTCAAAAACTGTAAATGTTGTGGATTCACTCTTCAACACACCGGTGGGCTAAAGTAGTGAACTATTTGTCTTTTGTCAACGTGACACTTTTTGTTTACTGATTGGCCGTGTCGGGTGGTGGAGGGTTACGACACATTGATAAATAACGCGATCTAACCCAAAAACGTTTATTGTGAATAATATTGGTCGCGAAAGCCTACGTGTTAAATTCATCATCATCATCATCACGATCCATTGGCAGATAACCCGAAGGTCTCCATTGTACGTTGCGTAATTCGTTGTTTTCACTCTCCTCTGTCTTGTGCCAACATGCTCAAGTAGTACCACATCTTTCTGACACCGAAGTCGTCTTCTTGTGTCGTAGTCGTAGTCAAACCATTCTCTGTGCGGTCTTCCTCTCTTTCTGTTTACTTCCATTTATAATTAATAAACTAAAAAAAAAAGCTGATCTTGATTAGCTTAACAAAAAATACAACTTCAAAAGAAGCGCATTTACGAACCAAACCCCCATCCACCCACCCCCGCACAGTTAAACACCGCAACCATCCTAAAGTCGAATTCTGTTCTGGCTCATTACCTTCGATCTAGATCTCTGGCGATGCCGGCCGAAGCTGGGTTCCATCTCCACATGGCCAACGTCCCTTCAACGTCCACCCAACCTCCCCCCCCAGACCTCCTGGGCCTAGGAGTGATCGCCACGGTGATGAAATGTTAACTACCTCGCCTGGTACGCAGGAGATCGTGGGTTTGATCCCGACCCTGATGCCTGCTGCTGTATATTTGGAATCTGCGTGTCTCTCTCTCATCATCATCACGGTGGCTAGGAGATGTTAGCTACTTCGCATGGTACGCAGGAGATCGTGGGTTTGATCCCGACCCTGACGCCTGCTGCTGTATATTTGTAGTCTGCGTGTCTCTCTCTCATCATCATCACGGTGGCTAGGAGATGTTAACTACCTCGCCTGGTATGCAGGAGATCGTGGGTTTGATCCCGACCCTGACGCCTGCTGCTGTATATTTGGAGTCTGCGTGTCTCTCTCTCTCATCATCATCACGGTGGCTAGGAGATGTTGACTACCTAGCCTAGTACGCAGGAGATCGTGGGTTTGATCCCGACCCTAACGCCTGCTGCTGTATATTTGGAATCTTCGTGTTCTATCGTCCCCGTGGTCACGTGGATTTTTCTCCGGGTCCTCCGGGTTTTCCCCCTCCACATTTAGAATCAACGTCACGCGTTTAGAGCATTTTGGCTGCTCTAAATGTCTACGTGATAAGCCACTTCGTTGAGCTATCATTTGTGGCCAGGTAGCTTCTGAAAAATAGCGATTTCGCTCAGTGGGCTTTACCTGATAAAATAAAATAAAATGTTTAGTAGTTTAATGCAACATAGCCAGGCTCCGTTTCTATTTCCTGTTTAATGTCTCTTCCACCCCGCCCCCACCATCTATACATATTGAACTTCATTCGCACCGTACGTAACGAACCATGCTAATTGGCTGTGCGGGTCAAGGACACCAAACTAAACACAGACAGAAGTTCTAAATAACTCAGTTTTCAGTCTAGATTACAAAGTGCGTATCTCCAGTAGCTTCCTAACATCGCAAGAAAAAGCGTTCCAGACGGCCGCAG
This sequence comes from Lampetra planeri, assembly GCF_965212315.1. NCBI lineage: Eukaryota > Metazoa > Chordata > Hyperoartia > Petromyzontiformes > Petromyzontidae > Lampetra > Lampetra planeri. The sequence continues at coordinate 28,274 of NW_027615750.1, forward strand.
AAGCGCATCTGGAGCCGTACGATGACGCGGTGACCACCGCCTTTGTCCGACGGTTCGCCAAAATCCACCGCCGCTGCGAGGAAGAGCGGAGTGTCACGTGATGATTCATCCTCCTTGACGAGTTAAGCGAGTATTCATATTCTTAGGTTTTTTCGGTAAAGTCACGTAGGTAAAAAATTAAAATTAATGAAAGTAAAATAAAAATAAAATAAAAATCACGACGTTTCGGAAGCAACACAAGCTTCCGTCTTCATCTTGATACAGCTATCGTGCTGTGACTGTTCCACCTGAAAACGGAGGCTTGTGTTGCCTCCGAAACGTCGTGATTTTTATTTTATTTTTTATTTTACTTTTATAAATTTTTTACCTACGTGACTTTACCGAAAAACCTAAGAATATGAATCCTTGCAGTCACGAAAGCTTCAAATCTAGAGTTCAGCGAGGTCCTGCGGTTCATTCGTGGCGAGCACATCGTGCGTGTGACGAGTGCGACCCCATGACGGAGTATTCGTTCGACGAGCGACAACCAACGCAGCTTCGGCGAGGAACCGGTCGGACGCGGTCGGATCTCGCCGTCGCCGCCGTGTCTCGCGCCACAGAATATTCACGTTCCCACTTGGAGCCGCGCCGCGCCTCGCGGGTTTGCTCCAAGTTCGTGACGAGGTGACGGCAGAATGGATTGCATCGCCAGCCTAATTAGCTGACTCCCACACAGGGGCGGCGGGGAGTGGGGGACTATAACTTTTTTTGTACTTTTTTTTAAACAAAACTTTTTTTTTAAACAAAACTTTTTTTTTTAAACAAAACTTTTTTTTTGACCAGTTAAGGCCCCCCCCCCCTGAGCTCTACGGCTCCTTTTCAGAAGCTGTTGGTGTACGGTGCTTTTTCTGCAATATTTTGCTGTCTTTTCTTGGATTTTCTGTTTGCACATAGTCACATAGTCACTTTAAGATGTTTTCTTGTTCATGTTTTTGTTTTTTTGTTTGTTGCAGTTGCACCCGATTCAAGAGCCGAATGGCTCACAGGGTTATACCTAATAAAGGAAACTTGAAGCGACCTGGGGCCATCACAGCGCAACGAAGTGGCTTATCACGTGGACATTTGCAGCAGCCAAATACTTTTAAGGGGCCGTCCATAAATGACGTCACGCGATTTTTTGACGATTTTTGACCCCCCCCCCCGCCCCTTCGTCACACGGCGTCACAAAAAGTCAGACCCCCCTCAAATATGACGTCACAAAGCTCTGCCCCCCACCCAAAAAAAACATGCTTCAAATCGCTTTAAACTATTGTCATTGTAGTGCGTATTTAATGTGGCGCTGCACTCTGATGTTGTTGGAGAAGACATTTAATATAAAGTCTATTTAATTAAGTAGAACGTGTTGTCTATATTTATTTAAAGTTGCGCATTTTGATGCGACGTCACATTTCTCAAACCCCCCTCCCACCTCGTCACACATCGTCACAAATGTCTGACCCCCCCCCCCAGGTGCGTGACGTCATTTATGGACGGCCCCTAAACGCGTGATGTTGTTTCTAAACGTGGAGGGTGAAAACCGAGAAGGCCCAGAGACAAATACCACGCGACCACGTGGAGAGAGAGAGAGACACGCGGACTCCAAATATACAGCAGCAGCAGGCGTCAGGGTCGGGATGAAACCCACGGCCTCCTGTATAGCAGGTGAGGTAGCTTTACATCTCCTAGCCACCGTGATGATGATAGAGAGAGAGAGGCACGCAAACTCCAAATATACAGCAGGTGTCAGGGTCGGGATGAAACCCACGGCCTCCTGCTTCGCAGGCGAGAGACACCTCCCCCCCATGCCACTCGCAAGGCGAAGGCTGAGATGGACCTTAGCGCGGAGGTGAATTGTAAACGCGAAGTAATGACAACAAGATGATGAAGGAGCTAGTTTAACACGTTGCATGCTTTCGCGACCAATATCATCCATAATAGAGGGGTTTTTTTTAGGGTTAGATCGCGTAAGTATATAAATGTGGCTTTAAACCCGCTGATGGAGCTAGTTGTAATTACTGGCGAAACGTCGTGCTCAGATTGTAAATGTTGTGGCTTGGCTCTCCAACACACCGGTTAGTGCTGTACTAGTACACCACACTATACACTACTATGTACTACACTATACACTACACTATACACTACTATACACTACACTATACACTACTATACACTACACTATACTATACACTACACTATACACTACACTACACACTAGTGCTGTACTAGTGACGAATTGGCCACGTTCTGTTTACGTGACAAACCTTAGCAATTGGCTGTGTCGGGTGGTGGCGGGTTTAACGGCACATTTATATATTTACGCGATCTAATCACAAAAAAAACTGTGTCATAAATAATAAACTAGTAAACGTAACACACCAACTCATCTCTCTCGCCAGCTGTCCCGTCTGAATCCTTCTCTCCTCGAGAACGAGGAGCCGCCGTTTGGATGGACTGCACTGGCTCGTAGCCATCTGTAAAACCATCAGCATTTGTTGAAGAAGCCTTACACTGCTGATGAGACCCAACCGTTCGCACCCAGTCAAGTTTGGTTTGCGTGCCCCGGGTCTGGGGCACCCCCCCCCCAGCCCCTCCACCCCCGCCCCTCGCGACCCCGAGCAGGTGAGCCTGGCAAACCCACGACTGACACAGCTTGAGGAAGGGGGCCTGAATTGATATAACACTTTTTAAAAACTGCGAATTAAATCAAATAAATCAAAACATACACACCCAGGGAAGTCACAATCTGTATTCATCCTGGAGGAATCCGAAGAGCTATGAAGCTCTTTTCACAGATGTCCAGTCTTGCGGCTTATTTAGCAAAGAAAGCCTCCATTGATGACCCAACGTTCCCGTTTTCAAGAGGGTTCTGCATTGTAATGTTTGTCCCAGGGTACATATGAAGGGGGGGGGGGTAACCCAAGCTCCGCACAGATCGATTCAGGAAGCGTGCGTCTATAACCACAGCGACCTGTGTGTGTGAGCATCAAGGATGATTTTACAATGTTGACCTTTAAGGTCGCCGAATTTGCAGGAACGGCACCGATGGGAAGGCGGCGGTATTGGAAGATCGCATTGTCGCTTTAATGGCACAATTATCGACACGGTCCACGTAGCAGCAGCAGCGGCGGCAGCGGTAAAAGAAGAATCCAAAGTAAGAGGACGAACGTAATTACCGAGTTCCCTCTTATTTTTTTTTTCACCAAACAGTGGCTGCCACTCTTACGGGGTGACACGCGCGCGTCACGATCCTCCGCTCTCAGACAGAGCTCGCCACTGTCTCAGACTCAGCCCTTGCCCTCCTCCCCACCCCGTCCACCACCCATCCACCACCCTCGCCGCCGAGCCTGCGATGATGGGGCCAGCGTTTATCTGAAACACTGACCCGACGGGGGTCACGGCGTGACCTATCTCCCCCCCTCACCGCCACCACAGCCACCGCTGTCCCAGGCACACGGAATAAACGAGTACGTGCCGCGCTAATACGATCTCCTAGGCGCGCTACAAGTGGCGGATTAGGCCCGGAACGCGAAACAAGGGGCATTGTGTGAGCCGCAGAGGTCGCAATCGGGTACCCGATACCCGGCTACCCGTACCCGGCCGGGTACGGGTACCCGTTTGCGACCCTGGTGCGACCGGGTACGGGTAGGCCGTGAGTCACTGGTGAGTCACCGTTTGTCACTCATTTCCCAACGTCTTGTCTCTTCTCACAATTCAAGTTCCTAGAATCAACCCACCCGCGCCTGCAACATGGCTTCATCCCAAAGGTCGCAATCGGGTACCCGTACCCTACCCGATACCCGGCCGGGTACGGGTAGCCGGGTATCGGGTAGTGTACGGGTATCGGGTACCTGTTTGCGACCCTGGTGCGGCTGGGTACGGGTACGGGTAAGGAATCAAAACCCGATTTAAAGCTTTCGTGACTGCAGGGATTCATCTTCTTGGTTCTTTCGGTAAAGTCACGTAGAAGAGAAGTAATAAAATCATAAAAATAAAAATAATAAAATATAAATTATTTATCATAAAATAATTAAGATTTTTAACTGTTGGATTTTTATTATTTTATCATTTCCCTTCTAATTATTATTTTATTATGTTTTATTTTTATTATTTTATTATTTCCCTTCTACGTGACTTTACCGAAAGAACCAAGAAGATGAATCAAAACCCGTTTGCGACCTCTGGTGAGCCTCCGTGATGGGCCAGCGAGCCTCTCTCTCTCTCTCGCTCTCTCGCACCTCGGCAGGGAACGCCGAGCAAGGGACGAGACGGACTGGGACGAGGAACTGGGCCCAGGCATTAAGTAAACGCACAGCTGGGACCCAAAATTGCCGTGCGCTCTCATTGGCCCCACGTGGTGCTGGGTGCAGAGAGACAACACATAGGGCAGGTGAGGAAGAATCTTGGGGGCTGCCCGAACATGGGGACTTAATACCAGCCGAAAGCGTAAATAAGCAGTGGGGCGGACGTATTAGAGCTATACTTCTAGATTTGAAGCTTTCGTGACTGCAAGGATTCATATTCTTGGGTTTTGTCGGTAAAGTCACGTAGGTAAAAAATTATAATTAAAATTAATTAAAGTAAAATAAAAAATAACGAAAGCTTGTGTTACCTCCGAAACGTCGTGATTTTTATTTTATTTTTATTTTACTTTAATTAATCTTATTGTTTTACCTACGTGACTTTACCGACAAAACCCAAGAATATAAGGCTGTACTCTTTGGTTCGTTCGATAAAGTGACGTAGGTAGAAAAATAATAAAATCAAATAAAACTAAAAATAATATATCACGACGTTTCGATCGCAACATGAGCGGTCGTCCTCAGGCAAAACAAAATTATCCAGCAGTGGAACGAACCAAAGAGTATGGATTCCTGCAGCCACGAAAGCTTCAAATCAAATGTTACAATTAAAAATATGTAAAAAATTTTTGTTACTCTGATCACATTTGCAATTTCCAGCATCTGCCGGTCATCTCGGTCAGTCAACCCGCATGGCACCCGGGTCTGTTCCGTGACCTCCTTGCCAGTGAGCAGGCAGCGTAGCGGTCAGCGCTACGAAGCCGGCGACCCAAAACACCGGTGACGATGGTCTGAACCGGTCCTGGGCCTCCCCCTAGGTCGACTCAGCCTCAAATGAGTACCTGGTGCGGTGGTAAAGGCCTTAGACTCACGTAAATGCGCTGAGACTCCCGTAGAGACCCCTCGACTCACATAAGAGACCCACAGAGCTGCAATTACACCGGGTTATCAATGTCACCCGCAGTCAGCAACGCCCGCACTAAATAACCCTGATGATTACACGAGGTTATGCTCTTAAATTGTCTCAATGCGAGCCCTGAGACGCAACAACTTGCATCCCACTGGGAGTTTTGCACGCAGCGTTGAAATTACGGTGTCTTTTTTTTCTGGAAGACTTTGCATGTTTCTTCCTAGATTTTTATGTTTGTGTGTGGTCACTTTAAGATGTTTTCTTGTCCGTGTTGTTGTTTTGTTGCGGTTGCACCCGAGTCGAGAGCCGCACGGCTCACAGGGTCACACCTCGTAAATTAAACTGAAAACTGAAACGGCGTCGGCTCGACCGGCACGTGGCGAGCACTCCGCAGGTCAGAGGTCGCAAACGGGTTTTGATTCCTTACCCGTACCCGGCCGCACCAGGGTCGCAAATGGGTACCCGTTCCCTACCCGTACCCTACCCGAATTGAGTGACAAACGGTTACTCACCAGTGACTCACGGCCTACCCGTACCCGGCCGCACCAGGGTCGCAAACGGGTACCCGTACCCGGCCGGGTACGGGCAGCCGGGTATCGGGTAGGGTACGGGTATCAGGTACCCGGTTGCGACCTCTGCCGCAGGTGCGGCCCGGCGGGTGTGTGCGCGGCGCTGCTGCCCCCTGCTGGTAGCGAACAGAAGCGTCGCTTGGAGAATCAGGGGGCATTGCGTCACTGAGGTGGCTGGGCAGTCAGTTGAGGGATTAGGGGCCGTCCATAAATGACGTCACGCGATTTTGGACGATTTTTGACACCCCCACCCCCTTCGTCACACGGCGTCACAAAAAGCCAGACCCCCGCCCCCCTCAAATATGACGTCACAAAAAAAACATGCTTCAAATCGCTTTAAACTATTGTCGTTGTAGTGCGTATTTAATGTGGCGCTGCACTCTGATGTTGTAGGAGAAAACATTTATTAAAAAGTATATTTAATTAAGTAGAACGTGTTGTCCATATTCATTTAAAGTTGCGCATTTTGATGTGACGTCACATTTCTCAAACCCCTCCCCCCCCCCTCGTCACACATCGTCACAAATGTCTGACCCCCCCCCCCCGTAGGTGCGTGACGTCATTTATGGACGTCCCCTTATCGTAGTAGCACAAGTCGCTACCAATGCTACGGGCCCCGCACTTTCAAGGGCGCCGCGCTCAACGCATTCAAGCTATCAATTCCGGTTCAGTGATTCTGCACTTGCTCTATTACTATAGTACTATACCGCCTTCAACTTTCACGAACGACCGGGTTGTTTAAGGTTAACGATGTGTCGTATTATCTGGCTGTATAGCAAATGAAAAAATACAATTCCGTTACCGTGCAAGTTAAAAATGTGTGTTTAAATATTGATTTATTTGTATTTATTTATGGCCCCTTTATAACATCATGATGAGGGGAGCGGGGGGGAGGGGAGCGGGGGGGAGGGGAGCGGGGGGAGGGGAGCAGAGGGGGGAGAGGGGAGCGGGGGAGGGGAGCGGGGGGAGGGGAGAGGGGAGCAGGGGGGAGGGGAGCGGGGGGAGGGGAGCGGGGGGGAGGGGAGAGGGGAGAAGGGGGGAGGGGAGCGGGGGGAGGGGAGCAGAGGGGGGAGAGGGGAGCGGGGGGAGGGGAGCGGGGGGAGGGGAGAGGGGAGCAGGGGGGAGGGGAGCGGGGGGGAGGGGAGCGGGGGGAGGGGAGAGGGGAGAAGGGGGGAGGGGAGCGGGGGGAAGGGAGCGGGGGGAGGGGAGCGGGGGGAGGGGGAGCGGGGGGAGGGGGAGCAGAGGGGGGAGAGGGGAGCGGGGGGAGGGGAGCGGGGGGAGGGGAGAGGGGAGCAGGGGGGAGGGGAGCGGGGGGAGGGGAGCGGGGGGGAGGGGAGCGGGGGGAGGGGAGCGGGGGGAGGGGAGCAGAGGGGGGAGAGGGGAGCGGGGGGAGGGGAGCGGGGGGAGGGGAGAGGGGAGCAGGGGGGAGGGGAGCGGGGGGAGGGGAGCGGGGGGAGGGGAGAGGGGAGCAGGGGGGAGGGGAGCGGGGGGAAGGGAGCGGGGGGAGGGGAGCGGGGGGAGGGGAGCGGGGGGAGGGGAGCGGGGGGAGGTGGGAGGGGAGCAGCGAGAATCGATGACTCAGACGGCCCCCCCCCCCACTATTTGTCGCATCCAAAACGAATGCGTCCACGTGAATCTGATAGCCCGTGAGGTGAACCAGCAGCGCGCGTCTGTTGGGATCCAGATAAGACGACGACGCGACAGACACGTGCTGGGGGGGGAGGGGGGGAGACTCGCTCATCGCGGCTTCTGCTGCTGCTGCTCCCACCTCGCGAGCCCCCCAGACAACACGGCCCCCCCCCCCCGCCCGCCACTCCCACAT
>NW_027615751.1:0-27500 GCF_965212315.1 Lampetra planeri
TGGGTGGATGAGTGAGTGGGTGGGTGGGTGGGTGGGTGAGTGAGTGGGTGGGTGGGTGGGTGAGTGAGTGGGTGGGTGGGTGGGTGAGTGGGTGAGTGAGTGGGTGGGTGGGTGAGTGGGTGAGTGAGTGGGTGAGTGGGTGAGTGGGTGGGTGGGTGAGTGAGTGAGTGAGTGGGTGAGTGAGTGGGTGAGTGAGTGAGTGGGTGAGTGAGTGGGTGGGTGAGTGAGTGAGTGGGTGGGTGAGTGGGTGGGTGGGTGGGTGAGTGGGTGGGTGGGTGAATGGGTGGGTGGGTGGATGATTGAGTGGGTGGGTGGGTGGGTGGGTGGGTGGGTGAGTGAGTGGGTGGGTGGGTGGGTGAGTGGGTGGGTGGGTGAGTGGGTGGGTGGGTGGGTGAGTGGGTGAGTGGGTGGGTGGGTGGGTGGGTGAGTGGGTGGGTGGGTGGGTGGGTGAGTGAGTGGGTGGGTGGGTGGGTGGGTGAGTGGGTGGGTGGGTGGGTGAGTGGGTGGGTGGGTGAATGGGTGGGTGGGTGGATGAGTGAGTGGGTGGGTGAGTGAGTGGGTGGGTGGGTGAGTGGGTGGGTGAGTGGGTGAGTGGGTGGGTGGGTGGGTGAGTGGGTGAGTGGGTGGTGGGTGGGTGGGTGAGTGAGTGGGGGGTGGGTGGGTGGGTGAGTGAGTGAGTGAGTGGGTGGGTGGGTGGGTGGGTGAGTGGGTGGGTGAGTGGGTGGGTGGGTGAGTGAGTGGGTGGGTGGGTGGGTGAGTGAGTGGGTGGGTGGGTGGGTGGGTGAGTGGGTGGATGAGTGAGTGGGTGGGTGGGTGAGTGGGTGGGTGGATGAGTGAGTGGGTGGGTGGGTGAGTGGGTGGGTGGGTGGGTGGGTGAGTGAGTGGGTGGGTGGGTGGGTGGGTGGGTGGGTGGGTGGGTGGGTGGGTGAGTGGGTGGGTGGGTGGGTGAGTGAGTGGGTGGGTGGTGGGTGGGTGAGTGGGTGGGTGGGTGGGTGAGTGGGTGGGTGGGTGGGTGGGTGGATGAGTGAGTGGGTGGGTGAGTGGGTGGGTGGGTGGGTGAGTGGGTGGGTGGGTGGATGAGTGAGTGGGTGGGTGGGTGAGTGGGTGGGTGGGTGAGTGAGTGAGTGGGTGGGTGGGTGAGTGAGTGGGTGGGTGGGTGAGTGGGTGGGTGGGTGAGTGAGTGGGTGGGTGGGTGAGTGAGTGAGTGGGTGGGTGGGTGAGTGGGTGGGTGGGTGGGTGAGTGGGTGAGTGGGTGGGTGGGTGAGTGGGTGGGTGGGTGGATGAGTGAGTGGGTGGGTGGGTGAGTGGGTGGGTGGGTGGATGAGTGAGTGGGTGGGTGGGTGAGTGGGTGGGTGGGTGAGTGAGTGAGTGAGTGGGTGGGTGGGTGGGTGAGTGGGTGGGTGGGTGGATGAGTGAGTGGGTGGGTGGGTGAGTGGGTGGGTGGGTGGGTGAGTGGGTGGGTGGGTGAGTGAGTGGGTGGGTGGGTGGGTGAGTGGGTGGGTGAGTGAGTGAGTGGGTCGGTGAGTGGGTGGGTGGGTGGGTGAGTGGGTGGGTGGGTGAGTGGTTGGGTGAGTCGGTGGGTGGGTGAGTGGGTGAGTGGGTGGGTGGGTGCGTGAGTGAGTGGTGAGTGGGTGGGTGGGTGGGTGGGTGAGTGGGTGAGTGGGGGGGTGGGTGAGTGGGTGGGTGGGTGGATGAGTGAGTGGGTGGGTGGGTGAGTGGGTGGGTGGGTGGGTGAGTGGGTGGGTGGGTGGATGAGTGAGTGGGTGGGTGGGTGAGTGGGTGGGTGGGTGAGTGAGTGAGTGGGTGGGTGGGTGAGTGGGTGGGTGGGTGGATGAGTGAGTGGGTGGGTGGGTGAGTGGGTGGGTGGGTGGGTGAGTGGGTGGGTGGGTGGGTGAGTGAGTGGGTGGGTGGGTGGGTGGGTGGGTGGGTGGGTGGGTGAGTGGGTGGGTGAGTGAGTGAGTGGGTGGGTGAGTGGGTGGGTGGGTGGGTGAGTGGGTGGGTGGGTGAGTGGTTGGGTGAGTCGGTGGGTGGGTGAGTGGATGGGTGGGTGGGTGGGTGAGTGGGTGAGTGGGTGAGTGGGTGGGTGGGTGCGTGAGTGAGTGGGTGAGTGAGTGGGTGAGTGGGTGAGGGTGGGTGTGGGTGAGTGAGTGAGTGAGTGGGTGGGTGAGTGAGTGGGTGAGTGAGTGGGTGAGTGGGTGAGTGGGTGGGTGGGTGGTGAGTGGGTGGGTGGGTGGGTGAGTGGGTGAGTGGGTGAGTGGGTGGGTGGGTGGGTGAGTGGGTGAGTGGGTGAGTGGGTGGGTGGGTGAGTGGGTGGGTGGGTGGGTGAGTGGGTGGGTGGGTGGGTGAGTGGGTGAGTGGGTGGGTGAGTGGGTGGGTGGGTGAGTGGGTGGGTGAGTGGGTGGGTGAGTGGGTGAGTGGGTGGGTGGGTGAGTGGGTGGGTGGGTGGGTGGGTGGGTGAGTGGGTGAGTGGTGAGTGGGTGAGTGGGTGGGTGGGTGGGTGAGTGGGTGGGTGGGTGGGTGAGTGGGTGGGTGGGTGGGTGAGTGGGTGGGGTGGGTGGGTGAGTGGGTGAGTGGGTGGGTGGGTGAGTGGGTGGGTGGGTGAGTGGGTGGGTGAGTGGGTGGGTGAGTGGGTGAGTGGGTGGGTGGGTGAGTGGGTGGGTGGGTGGGTGGGTGAGTGGGTGGGTGAGTGGGTGAGTGGGTGGGTGGGTGAGTGGGTGGGTGGGTGGGTGAGTGGGTGAGTGGGTGGGTGAGTGGGTGAGTGGGTGGGTGGGTGAGTGGGTGGGTGGGTGAGTGTGGTGGGTGGGTGAGTGGGTGGGTGTGAGTGGGTGGGTGGGTGGGTGGGTGAGTGGGTGGTGGGTGGGTGGGTGGGTGAGTGGGGTGGGTGGGTGGGTGAGTGGGTGAGTGGGTGAGTGGGTGAGTGAGTGGGTGGGTGAGTGAGTGGGTGGGTGCTACTCGCTACTGCTAACAGCACTTGCCCCTACAGCCCTGCTAGAGGCTACCTGGGTGACCTTTGTCTGTGTGCAGGTGATGTATATGTACTACCTACTGGGGTGGAAGATCCACAAGAAGATGGAAACAGTTCCACCACAGCTCAGAGAGGATTGGTACAAGGTACACTACACTATACACTACACTACACACTACACTATACACTACACTATACACTACACTACACACTATACACTACACTATACAGCAGAGGTGGGACAAAGTCATTGTTATGCAAGTCCAAGTCGAGTCGCAAGTCATCAAATTCATGACTCGAGTCCAAGTCACATGACTCGAGTCCAAGTCACATGACTCGAGTCCACACCTCTGCTCTACAGTAACTAAGCATGGAAATATAGGCGGGTCTAATAGTCAGGACAGACTATACACTATTACACTACTACACTACACTATACACTATACTATACACTACACTATACACTATACTATACACTACACTATACATTACATTATACACTACACACTATACACTACTACACTACACTATACACTACACTATACACTACACTATACACTACACTATATACTATACACTACTACACTACACTATACACTACACTATACACTACACTATACACTACACTATACACTACTACACTACACTACACACTACACTATTACACTATACGATACACTACACTATACACTACACTATACACTACACTATATACTATACACTACTACACTACACTATACACTACACTATACACTACACTATACACTACACTATACACTACTACACTACACTACACACTACACTATACACTACTACACTATACACTACACTATACACTACTACACTATACACTACACTATACACTACACTATACACTACACTATACACTACACTATACACTACACTATACACTATACTATACACTACACTATACACTATACTATACACTACACTATACATTACATTATACACTACACACTATACACTACTACACTACACTATACACTACACTATACACTACACTATACACTACACTATATACTATACACTACTACACTACACTATACACTACACTATACACTACACTATACACTACACTATACACTACTACACTACACTACACACTACACTATTACACTATACTATACACTACACTATACACTACACTATACACTACACTATATACTATACACTACTACACTACACTATACACTACACTATACACTACACTATACACTACACTATACACTACTACACTACACTACACACTACACTATACACTACTACACTATACACTACACTATACACTACTACACTATACACTACACTATACACTACATTATATACACTACACTATACACTACACTATACACTACACTATACACTACTACACTATACACTACACTACTACACTACACTATACACTACACTATACACTACTACACTATACACTACACTACTACACTATACACTACACTATACACTACTACACTACACTATACACTACACTATACACTACATTATATACACTACACTATACACTACACTATACACTACACTATACACTACACTATACACTACACTATACACTACACTATACACTACACTATACACTACTACACTATACACTACACTACTACACTATACACTACACTATACACTACTACACTACACTATACACTACTACACTACTACACTACACTATACACTATACACTACACTATACACTACTACACTACACTACACTATACACTACTACACTATACACTACACTATACACTACTACACTACACTACACACTACACTATACACTACTACACTATACACTACACTATACATTACTACACTACACTATACACTACACTACTACACTACACTATACACTATACACTACACTATACACTACTACACTACACTACACTATACACTACTACACTATACACTACACTATACACTACTACACTACACTACACACTACACTATACACTACTACACTATACACTACACTATACACTACTACACTACACTATACACTACACTATACACTACTACACTACACTATACACTACACTATACACTACACTATACACTACTACACTACACTATACACTACACTATACACTACTACACTACACTATACACTACACTATACACTACTACACTACACTATACACTACACTGTGTGTGTGTGTGTGTCTACAGAAGGTGAAACACAACACGTACGTTCTGGCGCTGGATGGCGACACGGACTTCGCGCCGTCAGCCCTCTGCCTGCTGGTGGACAGACTCAGGAGAGACGCGCACGTGGGGGCAGCGTGCGGACGTATCCACCCCACGGGTAGCGGTGAGTCACACACACACACACAGACACACACACACACAGACACACACACAGACACACACACAGACACACACACACACACACAGACACACACACACTCACACACACAGACACACACACACACAGACACACACACAGACACACAGACAGACACACACACAGACACACACACACACACACAGACACACACACACTCACACACACAGACACACACAGACACACACACAGACACACACACACACACACAGACACACACACACTCACACACACAGACACACACACACACACAGACACACACACAGACACACACACAGACACACACACACACACACAGACACACACACACTCACACACACAGACACACACACACACAGACACACACACAGACACACAGACAGACACACACACAGACACACACACACACACACAGACACACACACACTCACACACACAGACACACACACACACAGACACACACACAGACACACAGACACACACACACACAGACACACACACACACACACAGACACACACACACTCACACACACAGACACACACACACACACACACACAGACAGACACACACACACACAGACACACACACACACACAGACACACACACACACAGACACATACACACAGACACACACACACAGACACAGACACACACACACACAGACACATACACACAGACACACACACACACAGACACACACACACAGACACATACACACAGACACACACACACACAGACACACACACACACACAGACACATACACACAGACACACACACACACATACACACAGACACACACACACACACAGACACACACACACACAGACACATACACACAGACACACACACACACAGACACACACACACACACAGACACACACACACACAGACACATACACACAGACACACACACACACATACACACAGACACACACACACACAGACACACACACACACAGACTCATACACACAGACACACACACACAGACTGGCTCCAGAAGACCACAGAGCACGTGTTGTGTGTGTGTGTGTGTCTCTGTGTGTCACTGTGTGTGTCTCTGTGTGTCTCTGTGTGTCTCTGTGTGTGTCTGTGTGTCTCTGTCTCTCTCTGTGTGTCTCTGTGTCTCTGTGTCTCTCTGTGTGTCTCTCTCTCTCTCTCTGTGTCTCTCTGTGTGTCTCACTGTGTCTACAGGACCTCTGATCTGGTACCAGAAGTTCGAGTACGCCGTGGGTCACTGGCTCCAGAAGACCACAGAGCACGTGTTGTGTGTGTGTGTGTCTCTGTGTGTGTGTCTCTGTGTGTCTCTGTGTCTCTGTGTCTCTCTGTGTGTCTCACTCTGTCCACAGGACCTCTGATCTGGTACCAGAAGTTCGAGTACGCCGTGGGTCACTGGCTCCAGAAGACCACAGAGCACGTGTTGTGTGTGTGTGTGTCTCTGTGTGTGTGTCTCTGTGTCTCTCTCTGTGTGTCTCTGTGTGTCTCTGTGTCTCTCTGAGTCTCTCTCTGTGTGTCTCTGTGTCTCTGTGTCTCTGTGTGTCTCTCTGTGTGTCTCACTGTGTCTACAGGACCTCTGATCTGGTACCAGAAGTTCGAGTACGCCGTGGGTCACTGGCTCCAGAAGACCACAGAGCACGTGTTGGGCTGCGTGCTATGCTCCCCCGGCTGCTTCAGCCTCTTCAGAGCCGAGGCCATCATGGACGACAACGTCCTGAGGACCTACACCACCGTGGCCACTGAGGCCAGACACTACGTGCAGTACGATCAAGGTGGGGGAGAGGGGGAGGGAGGGGGGGGGGAGGGGGAGGGGGGAGGGGGGGGAGGGGGGAGGGGGGGAGGGAGGGGGGGAGGGAGGGGGGGAGGGAGGGGGGAGATGGAGGAGATGGAGGAGATGGAGGAGATGGAGGAGAGAGATGAGAGGGAGGAGATGGAGGGGGGGACGGAGGGGGGATGGAGGAGATGGAGGAGAGGGAGGAGGGGAAGGGGGGAGGGGAGGGAGGGGGTGAGGGGAGGGGGGGGAGGGGGTGGGGAGGGAGGGGGGAGGGGGAGGGACTCCATCATGGACGACAACGTCCTGAGGACCTACACCACCGTGGCCACTGAGGCCAGACACTACGTGCAGTACGATCAAGGTGGGGGAGAGGGGGAGGGAGGGGGGGGGGAGGGGGGAGGGGGGAGGGGGGGAGGGGGGAGGGGGGGGAGGGAGGGGGGGAGGGAGGGGGGGAGGGAGGGGGGGAGGGGGGAGGGAGGGGGAGGGGAGGGGGGAGGGGGGGAGGGAGGGGGGGAGGGAGGGGGGGAGGGAGGGGGGGAGGGAGGGGGGGAGGGAGGGGGGGAGGGGGGAGGGGGGGAGGGAGGGGGGAGATGGAGGAGATGGAGGAGATGGAGGAGAGAGATGAGAGGGAGGAGATGGAGGGGGGGACGGAGGGGGGATGGAGGAGATGGAGGAGAGGGAGGAGGGGAAGGGGGGAGGGGAGGAGGGGGAGGGGGGGGAGGGAGGGGGTGAGGGGAGGGGGGAGGGAGGGGGGGGAGGGGGTGAGGGGAGGGGGGAGGGGAGGAGGGAGGGGGGGAGGGAGGGGGGGAGGGAGGGGGGAGATGGAGGAGATGGAGGAGATGGAGGAGATGGAGGAGAGAGATGAGAGGGAGGAGATGGAGGGGGGGACGGAGGGGGGATGGAGGAGATGGAGGAGAGGGAGGAGGGGAAGGGGGGAGGGGAGGAGGGGGAGGGGGGGGAGGGAGGGGGAGGGAGGGAGGGGGGAGGGGGGGAGGGAGGGGGAGGGACTCCATCATGGACGACAACGTCCTGAGGACCTACACCACCGTGGCCACTGAGGCCAGACACTACGTGCAGTACGATCAAGGTGGGGGGAGGGGGGAGGGAAGGAGGGGGGGAGGGAGGAGGGGGAGGGGGGGAGGGGGAGGGGGGGAGGGAGGGGGGAGATGGAGGAGATGGAGGAGATGGAGGAGAGAGATGAGAGGGAGGAGATGGAGGGGGGGACGGAGGGGGGATGGAGGAGATGGAGGAGAGGGAGGAGGGGAAGGGGGGAGGGGAGGAGGGGGAGGGAGGGGAGGGAGGGGGTGAGGGGAGGGGGGAGGGAGGGGGGGGAGGGGGGGGAGGGGGAGGGACTCCATCATGGACGACAACGTCCTGAGGACCTACACCACCGTGGCCACTGAGGCCAGACACTACGTGTAGTACGATCAAGGTGGGGGAGAGGGGGAGGGAGGGGGGGGGGAGGGGGGAGGAGGGGGGGAGGGGGAGGGGGTGAGGGGGGAGATGGAGGAGATGGAGGAGAGAGATGAGAGGGAGGAGATGGAGGGGGGGAGGGGAGGGAGGGGGGATGGGGAGGGAGGGGAGGAGGGGAGGAGGGGGGAGGGAGGGGGGGGAGGGGGGGAGGGAGGAGGGGAGGGAGGGGGGAGAGGGAGGGGGGATGGAGGGAGGGGAGGGAGAGGGGGGAGGGGGGGAGGGGAGGGGAGGGGGGATGGAGGAGAGGGGGGAGGGTTCAGTGTTAATGAGACTCCCACAGGGTTCAGTGTTAACCACCTCACCCCCCCCCACCTTCCTCACCACCCCACCCCCCCTGCCCCCCCCCACCTTCCTCACCCTCCTTACCAGGTGAGGACCGATGGCTCTGCACCCTGATGCTCCAGCAGGGCTGGCGGGTCGAATACTGCGCCGGGTCCGACGCCCGAACCAACGCGCCCGAGGACTTTCGGGAGTTCTTCAATCAACGGCGCCGCTGGGGTCCATCAACACTCGCAAACACCCTCGACATCCTGGAGAGTGGAGGTCGCACTGCCCAGAGAAACGCGTCCATCTCGCGCCTCTACGTCCTGTACCAGATCGTCTACATGGCCGCATCCATCATGGGCCCGGCCACAGTCTGCCTCATGATCGCCGGTTCGTTCTGGTGGTGGTGGTGGTCGTGGTGGTGGAGGTAGTGTTGAGGATTGATGATGATGGTGGAGGATTGGTGGTGGTGGTGATGATGGGGTGGTGGTGGTGGTGATGGTGGTCATGGTGGTGGTGATGATGGTGATGGTGGTGGTGGTGGTGGTGATGGAGGTAGTGTTGAGGATTGATGATGATGGTGGAGGATTGGTGGTGGTGGTGATGATGGGGTGGTGGTGGTGGTGGTGGTGGTTGTGGTGGTGGTGGTGGTGGATTGATTGATGATGATGATGATGATGATGCTGATGATGGAGGATTGGTGGTGGTGATGATGATGGGTTGGTCGTGATGGTGATGGTGGTGATGATGATGGGTTGGTGGTGATGGGTTGGTGGTGGTGGTGGTGGTGGTGGAAGTGGTGGTGGTGGTGGTCGTGGTGGTGGTGGTGGTCGTGGTGGTGGTGGTGGTGGTCGTGGTGGTGGTGGTCGTGGTGGTGGTGGTGATGGTAGAGGTGGTGGTGGTCGTGGTGGTGGTGGTGGTGGTCGTGGTGGTGGTGGTCGTGGTGGTGGTGGTGATGGTAGAGGTGGTGGTGGTCGTGGTGGTGGTGGTAGGGGTGGTGATGGTGATGGTAGAGGTGGTGGTGGTCGTGGTGGTGGTGGTGATGGTAGAGGTGGTGGTGGTCGTGGTGGTGGTGATGGAGGATTGATTGATTGATGATGATGTTGATGATGAAGGTTTGATGATATAGGATTGATTGATTGATGTTGAGGATGATTTAGGATTGATTCATTGATGAGGATGCTGGAGTGTTGGTGGTGATTATGCTGATGGGTTGGTGGTGGTGGTGGTGATGATGATGATGGTGGTGGTGGTTTTGGTTGTGGTGGTGGTGGTCGTGATCGTGATGATGGTATGGTGGTGGTGTTGGTGATGATGTTGATGGGTTGGTGGTGTTGGTTGTGGTGGTGATGATGATGAGTTGGTGGTGGTGGTTGTGGTGGTGGTGGTCGTGATGGTGGTGGTAGTGGTGGTGGTGTTGGTGATGATGATGAGTTGGTGGTGGTGGTTGTGGTGGTGATGATGGGATGGTCTGGTGTTGGTGATGATGTTGATGGGTTGGTGGTGTTGGTTGTGGTGTTGGTGATGATGATGAGTTGGTGGTGGTGGTTGTGGTGGTGGTGGTCGTGATGGTGGTGGTTGTGGTGGTGGTGGTGATGATGATGGGTTGGTGGTGGTGGTGATGATGATGGTACCTCCTCCACCTCCTCCACCTCCACCTCCTCCTCCACCTCCTCCACCTCTTCCACCTTTTCACCCCCCAGGTGCGTTCACTTTCGTCTTCAAAATGTCTGAGGTTTGGGCTTTGGTGGTGGCCATTCTTCCTCCGGCGATCTACATCATCATCTGTTTCAAGACCAAGTCCAGCACTCAGATCACGGTGAGATTCAACACCATCATCATCACAACCATCATCAGCATCATCACAACCATCATCATCATCATCACAACCATCATCATCATCACCATCTACATCATCATCTGTTTCAAGACCAAATCCAGCACTCAGATCATGGTGAAATTCATCATCATCACAATCATCATCATCATCACCAGCATCACAATCATCACAATCATCATCACAATTATCATCATCACAACCATCATCATCATCACAACCATCATCATCACAACCATCATCATCATCATCATCAATATCATCATCACAACCATCATCATCATCATCACAATCATCACCATCATCATCACCATCTACATCATCATCTGTTTCAAGACCAAATCCAGCACTCAGATCACGGTGAGATTCAACACCATCATCATCAGAACCATCATCACCATCATCACCACCATCATCATCACAACCATCATCATCATCACAACCATCTACACCATCATCTACATCAATATCATCATCACAACCATCATCATAATCATCATCAGAACCATAATCATCACAACCATCATCATAATCATTATCATCATCACCATCTACATCATCATCATCTTCATCACCATCTACATCATCATCTGTTTCAAGACCAAATCCAGCACTCAGATCACGGTAAGACTCATCACAATCACCATCATCATCACAATCATCATCATCATCACAACCACCATCATCACAATCATCATCATCATCACAATCATCATCATCACAATCATCATCATCATCACAACCATCTACATCATCATCATCATCACAACCACCATCATCATCACCACCACCACCACCATCATTATCACAATCATCTACATCATCATCACAACCATCATCACCACCACCACCACCATCATCATCACAATCATCATCACAATCATCACCACAACCACCATTATCATCACCATCATCACCACCACCACTACCACCATCATTATCACAACCATCATCATCATCATCACAATCATCACCACCACCACCACCTGCCTCACCCCCCCTGTCACCCACTCCCTGTCACTCACCCTCAGGTAGCGATGGTGATGAGCGTCTTCTACGTCTTCCTCATCATCATCACAACCATCTACATAATCATCACCATCATCACAACCATCTACATCATCACCACCATCATCACAACCATCTACATCATCATCACAACCATCACAACCATCATCATCACAACCATTATCATCACCATCACCATCATCATCACAACCATCACAACCATCATCATCACAACCATCATCACCATCATCATCATCATCGCAACCATCATCACCACCACCACCACCATCATCATCACAACCATCATCATCACAACCATCATCATCATCATCATCACAATCATCTACATCATCACAATCATCACAACCATCATCACAACCACCTGCCTCACCCCCCCTGTCACCCACCCCCCCTGTCACCCACTCCCTGTCACCCACGCTCAGGTAGCGATGGTGATGAGCGTCTTCTACGTCTTCCTCATCATCATCACAACCATCTACATCATCACCACCATCACCATCATTATCACAATCATCACAACCATCACCACCACCACCACCTGCCTCACCCCTCTTGTCACCCACTCCCTGTCACCCACGCTCAGGTAGCGATGGTGATGAGCGTCTTCTACGTCTTCCTCATCATCATCACAACCATCTACATCATCATCACCATCATCACAACCATCTACATCATCATCACCATCATCACAACCATCTACATCATCATCATCATCACAACCATCTACATCATCATCACCATCATCATCACAACCATCACAACCATCATCATCACAACCATCATCACCATCATCATCATCATCGCAACCATCATCACCACCACCACCACCACCATCATCATCACAACCATCATCACCACCACCACCACCTACCTCACCCCTCTTGTCACCCACTCCCTGTCACCCATCCACAGGTAGCGATGGTGATGAGTGTCTTCTACGTCTTCCTCATCATCATACAACCATCATCATCATCATCACAACCATCTACATCATCATCACCATCATCACAACCATCTACATCATCATCATCACCATCATCACAATCATCACCACCACCATCATTATCACAACCATCTACATCATCATCATCACCATCATCACAATCATCATCACAACATCACCACCACCACCACCATCATTATCACAATCATCACAACCACCATCATCATCATCATCACAATCATCACAACCATCACCACCACCACCACCTGCCTCACCCCTCTTGTCACCCACTCCCTGTCACCCACGCTCAGGTAGCGATGGTGATGAGCGTCTTCTACGTCTTCCTCATCATCATCACAACCATCTACATCATCATCACCATCATCACAACCACCATCATTATCACAACTATCATCATCACCATCATCACAATCATCTACATCATCATCAAAACCATCATCATCACACCACTACCACCATCATTATCACAACCATCATCATCACCATCATCACAATCATCACCACCACCATTATCATCACCATCATCACAACCATCATCATCACAACCATCATCACAATCATCACCACCACCACCACACCTGCCTCACCCCCCCTGTCACCCACTCCCTGTCACCACGCTCAGGTAGCGATGTGATGAGCGTCTTCTACGTCTTCCTCATCATCATCACAACCATCATCATCATCATCACAACCATCATCATCATCATCACAACCATCATCATCATCATCATCATCACAACCATCTACATCATCACAACCAC
Organism: Lampetra planeri; assembly: GCF_965212315.1. Taxonomy (NCBI): domain Eukaryota; kingdom Metazoa; phylum Chordata; class Hyperoartia; order Petromyzontiformes; family Petromyzontidae; genus Lampetra; species Lampetra planeri. The sequence continues at coordinate 13,421 of NW_027615751.1, forward strand.
CTGCCTCACCCCCCCTGTCACCCACTCCCTGTCACCCACGCTCAGGTAGCGATGGTGATGAGCGTCTTCTACGTCTTCCTCATGACCGGCAACTCTTCTCTCCATCGTCGGCGAGATGACGCTCTACGGCGTCGTGACGCCACCGGGATTTTCATCGTCACCATCACCCTGATCACGTCCTGGCGGCTTTGCTGCACCCACGAGAACTACTCTGCCTGGCACACGGATTCATGTACACCATCTGCATTCCCACGGGATATTTGCTGCTGATGATTTACACACTCGTCAACATGTACGACATCTCCTGGGGCACGCGAGAAGTTGCTCCGGTGTGGAGGAGGGGAAGGGGGTGGTGGGAGGTGGTGAGGGAGAAAGAGGTGAGAGATTGTGTGGTGGTGCACTACGTGGAATACTACGTTTTATACTGCTACACTTCTACATTATACACTACACTACTACACTACATTATACACTACTACACTATACACTCATTATACACAATACACTATATACTACTACACTATACACTACTACACTATCACTACACTATACTACATTATACACTACTACACAACATTATATACTACATTTTATACCACTACACTACATTATACACTACATTATACACTACACTATACACTACTACACTATACACTTCAATATACACTACACTATACACTACTACACTATACACTACACTATACACTACTACACTATACACTACTACACTATACACTACACTATACACTACTACACTATACACTACACTATACACTACTACACTATACACTACTACACTATACACTACACTCTACACTACACTATACACTACACTATACACTACGACACTACACTATACACTACTACACTACACTATACACTACTACACTATACACTACACTCTACACTACACTATACACTACACTATACACTACGACACTACACTATACACTACTACACTATACCACTACACCTCCTCCACCTCCTCACCCCCCTCCCCCCCACCTCCTCACCACCTCACCACAGCCTGCGGGTGGCTGCCGCTGCTGCACTACTACACTACAACACCCCCCCCCCACCCCTCCCCACCACAGCCCGCAGGAGGCTGCCGCTGCTGCCACTACCACACTACAACACCCCCCCCCCCACCTCACCCCACCACAGCCTGCGAGAGGCTGCCGCTGATGCAATATACACTACACCCCCCCCCCCCACCTCACCCCACCACAGCCCGCGGAGCTGCTGCTGCTGCACTACTACACTACAACACCCCCCCCTCCCCCAACACAGCCTGCGGGTGGCTGCCGCTGCTGCACTACTACACTACAACACCCCCCCCCCCTCCCCCAACACAGCCTGCGGGTGGCTGCCGCTGCTGCACTACTACACTACAAACACCCCCCCCCCTCCCCCAACACAGCCCGCGGAGGCTGCCGCTGCTGCACTGACTACACTACAACACCCCCCCCCCCTCCCCCAACACAGCCTGCGGGTGGCTGCCGCTGCTGAACTATACACTACAACACCCCTCCCCCAACACAGCCTGCGGGTGGCTGCCGCTGCTGCACTACTACACTACAACACCCCCCCCTCACCACCTCCCCACCACAGCCCACAGGAGGCTGCCGCTGCTGCACTATACACTACAACACCCCCCCCAACCCTCACCCCACCACAGCCTGCGGGAGGCTGCCGCTGATGCACTACTACACTACAACACGACACTATACACTACACTACAACACTACACTATACACTACTACACTATACACTACACTACTACACTACAACACTACACTACTACACTACACTATACACTACTACACTACACTATACACTACACTATACACTACTACACTACTACACTGCTACACTACTACACTACAACACTACACTACTACACTACACTATACACTACTACACTACACTATACACTACACTATACACTACTACACTACAACATCCCCCCCCCCCACCACAGCCTATGGGAGGCTGCCGCTGCTGTTGGCGTTTGCCGCACTACTACACTACTACACTACAACACTACACTACTACACTACACTATACACTACTACACTACACTATACACTACACTATACACTACAACACTACACCTCCCCCCCCCCTTCCCCACCACAGCCTGCAGGAGGCTGCCGCTGCTGTTGGCGTTTGCCGCACTACTACACTACTACACTACGACACTACAACACTACACTACTACACTACACTATACAGTACTACACTACACTATACACTACTACACTACACTATACAACACTACACTACACTATACACTACACTATACACTACTACACTACACTATACACTACTCTATACACTACTACACTACACCTCCCCCCCCTTCCCCACCACAGCCTGCAGGAGGCTGCCGCTGCTGTTGGCGTTTGCCGCTGGAGTGGATTTGCTGTTGGCGGTGGAGGGTCTCGGTGCGTCCCAAAGACTACGAAGCGCTGGCCAATCACAGCGACGATGAGGAGGGTGACGTCATGCGCAGAGACAAGGTTCAACCTCGTGGTCAACGCTACAAGAGGTGATGGTCGTAGTGTTTAGTGTATAGTGTAGTGTAGTAGTGTATAGTGTAGTGTATAGTGTAGTAGTAGTGTATAGTGTAGTGTATAGTGTAGTGTATAGTGTAGTGTAGTAGTGTATAGTGTAGTGTATAGTGTAGTGTAGTAGTGTATAGTGTAGTGTATAGTGTAGTGTATAGTGTAGTGTAGTAGTGTATAGTGTAGTGTAGTAGTGTATAGTGTAGTGTGTAGTGTATAGTGTAGTGTATAGTGTAGTGTAGTAGTGTATAGTGTAGTAGTGTATAGTGTAGTGTATAGTGTAGTGTATAGTGTAGTGTATAGTGTAGTGTAGTAGTGTATAGTGTAGTGTATAGTGTAGTAGTGTGTAGTGTAGTAGTGTATAGTGTAGTGTAGTAGTGTATAGTGTAGTGTATAGTGTAGTAGTGTATAGTGTAGTGTAGTAGTGTATAGTGTAGTAGTGTATAGTGTAGTGTAGTAGTGTATAGTGTAGTGTAGTAGTGTATAGTGTAGTGTAGTAGTGTATAGTGTAGTGTATAGTGTAGTGTAGTAGTGTATAGTGTAGTGTAGTAGTGTATAGTGTAGTGTATAGTGTAGTAGTGTATAGTGTAGTGTAGTAGTGTATAGTGTAGTAGTGTATAGTGTAGTGTAGTAGTGTATAGTGTAGTGTAGTAGTGTATAGTGTAGTGTAGTAGTGTATAGTGTAGTAGTGTATAGTGTAGTGTAGTAGTGTATAGTGTAGTGTAGTAGTGTATAGTGTAGTAGTGTATAGTGTAGTAGTGTATAGTGTAGTAGTGTATAGTGTAGTGTATAGTGTAGTGTATAGTGTAGTAGTGTATAGTGTAGTGTATAGTGTAGTGTATAGTGTAGTGTATAGTGTAGTAGTGTATAGTGTAGTGTAGTAGTGTATAGTGTAGTGTATAGTGTATAGTGTAGTGTATAGTGTAGTGTATAGTGTAGTAGTGTATAGTGTAGTAGTGTGTAGTGTAGTGTATAGTGTAGTAGTGTATAGTGTAGTAGTGTATAGTGTAGTGTAGTGTATAGTGTAGTGTATAGTGTAGTAGTGTATAGTGTAGTAGTGTATAGTGTAGTAGTGTAGTGTAGTAGTGTATAGTGTACAGTGTAGTAGTGTATAGTGTAGTGTAGTAGTGTATAGTGTAGTAGTGTATAGTGTAGTGTATAGTGTAGTAGTGTATAGTGTAGTAGTGTATAGTGTAGTGTATAGTGTAGTGTATAGTGTATAGTGTAGTGTATAGTGTAGTAGTGTATAGTGTAGTGTATAGTGTAGTAGTGTATAGTGTAGTAGTGTATAGTGTATAGTGTAGTAGTGTATAGTGTAGTAGTGTAGTAGTGTATAGTGTAGTAGTGTATAGTGTATAGTGTAGTAGTGTATAGTGTAGTAGTGTATAGTGTATAGTGTAGTAGTGTATAGTGTATAGTGTAGTAGTGTATAGTGTAGTGTACAGTGTAGTAGTGTATAGTGTAGTGTATAGTGTAGTGTATAGTGTAGTAGTGTATAGTGTAGTGTACAGTGTAGTGTATAGTGTAGTAGTGTATAGTGTAGTGTATAGTGTAGTGTATAGTGTAGTGTATAGTGTAGTAGTGTAGTGTATAGTGTAGTGTATAGTGTAGTGTATAGTGTAGTGTATAGTGTAGTAGTGTACAGTGTAGTAGTGTACAGTGTAGTAGTGTACAGTGTAGTAGTGTACAGTGTATAGTGTAGTGTAGTGTACAGTGTAGTAGTGTACAGTGTAGTAGTGTATAGTGTAGTGTGGTGTACAGTGTAGTAGTGTACAGTGTAGTAGTGTACAGTGTATAGTGTACAGTGTATAGTGTAGTGTAGTGTACAGTGTAGTAGTGTACAGTGTAGTAGTGTACAGTGTAGTAGTGTACAGTGTATAGTGTAGTGTAGTGTACAGTGTAGTAGTGTACAGTGTAGTAGTGTACAGTGTAGTAGTGTACAGTGTAGTGTAGTGTACAGTGTAGCGTACAGTGTAGTGTGCAGTGTAGTAGTGTACAGTGTAGTGTGGTGTACAGTGTAGCGTACAGTGTAGTGTACAGTGTAGTAGTGTACAGTGTAGTAGTGTACAGTGTAGTAGTGTACAGTTTAGTAGTGTACAGTGTAGTAGTGTACAGTGTAGTAGTGTACAGTGTAGTAGTGTACAGTGTAGTAGTGTACAGTTTAGTAGTGTACAGTGTAGTAGTGTACAGTTTAGTAGTGTACAGTGTAGTAGTGTACAGTGTAGTAGTGTACAGTGTAGTAGTGTACAGTGTAGTAGTGTACAGTGTAGTAGTGTACAGTGTAGTAGTGTAATGTTGGTTTTGTTCTGCAGATCTCCGACTCGTCAGAGGCTGGAGGAGCAAATTGGTGAGAACGTTAAATCATCATCATCAGCAGCATCATCAACATCATCATCAGCAGCATCATCAGCAGCAGCATCATCATCAACATCAACATCATCATCAGCAGCAGCAGCAGCAGCATCATCATCAACATCATCATCATCAGCAGCATCATCATCATCAGCAGCAGCATCATCATCAGTAGCATCATCATCAACATCATCATCATCAGCAGCATCATCATCAGTAGCATCATCAGCAGCAGCATCATCATCAACATCATCATCATCAGCAGCATCATCATCATCATCATCAGCAGCATCATCATCAGTAGCATCATCAGCAGCAGCAGCATCAGCAGCAGCATCATCATCAGCAGCAGCAGCATCATCATCATCAGCAGCATCATCATCATCAGCAGCATCATCAGCAGCAGCAGCATCATCATCAGCAGCAGCAGCATCATCATCAGCAGCAGCAGCATCATCATCAGCAGCATCATCATCATCATCATCAGCAGCATCATCATCATCAGCAGCAGCAGCATCATCATCAGCAGCAGCAGCATCATCATCATCAGCAGCATCATCATCATCAGCAGCATCATCAGCAGCAGCAGCAGCAGCATCAGCAGCATCATCATCAGCATCATCATCATCAACATCATCATCATCAACATCATCATCATCAACATCATCATCATCATCATCAACATCATCATCAACATCATCATCATCAACATCATCATCATCAACATCATCATCATCAACATCAGCATCATCATCATCATCAGCATCATCATCTGTCCCACCTCTCCGCAGATCTGCACGACTTTAGTGAGATTCGAGAATGGGGAGCTGATGAGGTGGAGGTGGATGAGGTGGAGGAGGTGGAGGAGGTGGAGGTGGAGGAGGAGGTGGAGGAGGTGGAGGAGGTGGAGGTGGAGGAGGTGGAGGTGGAGGAGGTGGAGGTGGAGGAGGTGGTGGAGGAGGTGGAGGAGGAGGTGGAGGTGGAGGAGGTGGACGAGGTGGAGGTCTCTTTCGCCAACAGCCTCAACGTGGGCAGAGTGGGCACTCTGAAGCCGGTACTAACATCATCACCATCACCACCATCACCATCACTACTAACATCATCATCATCAACATCATCATCACCATCATCACCATCACCACCATCACTACTAACATCTTCATCTTCATCATCATCACCACCACCGCCATCAACATCATCATCACCATCACCACCACCACCACTACTAACATCATAGCCACCACCATCACCATCATCACCACCACCACCATCACCATCACCACCACCATCACCACCATCACCACCACCACCATCACCACCACCACCACCACCACCATCACCACCACCATCACCACCATCACCACCACCATCACCACCATCACCACCATCACCACCACCATCACCACCATCACCACCATCACCACCACCATCACCACCATCACCACCATCACCACCATCACCACCATCACCACTAACATCACCTCCCCCATCAGGAGGAGCAGGAGTTCTGGATGAGGATGATTGCCAAGTACTAACATCACCACCACCACCACCACCATCACCACTAACATCACCTCCCCCATCAGGAGGAGCAGGAGTTCTGGATGAGGATGATCGCCAAGTACCTGAAGCCTCTGGAGGAGAATCCTGAACACAAAGAGAGGATCAAGAGAGACCTGTACAGCATGCGCAACAAGGTGGTGTAGTGTGTAGTGTATAGTAGTAGTGTAGTAGTGTGTAGTGTAGTGTGTAGTGTAGTAGTATAGTGTAGTGTATAGTGTAGTAGTGTATAGTGTAGTAGTGTATAGTGTAGTAGTGTATAGTGTAGTGTAGTAGTGTGTAGTGTAGTGTATAGTGTAGTAGTGTATAGTGTAGTAGTGTATAGTGTAGTAGTGTATAGTGTAGTAGTGTATAGTGTAGTGTAGTAGTGTATAGTGTAGTAGTGTATAGTGTAGTGTGTAGTGTATAGTGTAGTAGTGTATAGTGTAGTGTATAGTGTAGTAGTGTATAGTGTAGTGTATAGTGTGTAGTGTAGTGTATAGTGTAGTAGTGTATAGTGTAGTGTATAGTGTAGTAGTGTATAGTGTAGTGTATAGTGTAGTAGTGTATAGTGTAGTGTATAGTGTAGTAGTGTATAGTGTAGTGTATAGTGTGTAGTGTATAGTGTAGTGTATAGTGTGTAGTGTATAGTGTAGTGTAGTAGTGTAGTAGTGTATAGTATAGTGTAGTAGTGTAGTAGTGTATTGTGTAGTAGTGTATAGTGTAGTGTATAGTGTAGTAGTGTATAGTGTAGTGTAGTAGTGTAGTAGTGTATTGTGTAGTAGTGTATAGTGTAGTGTATAGTGTGTAGTGTATAGTGTAGTGTAGTAATGTAGTAGTGTATTGTGTAGTAGTGTATAGTGTAGTGTATAGTGTAGTAGTGTATAGTGTAGTGTGTAGTGTATAGTGTAGTGTGTAGTGTATAGTGTAGTAGTGTATAGTGTATAGTGTAGTGTATAGTGTAGTAGTGTATAGTGTAGTGTATAATGTAGTGTATAGTGTATAATGTAGTGTAGTAGTGTATAGTGTAGTAGTGTATAGTGTAGTGTAGTAGTGTGTAGTGTAGTAGTGTATAGTGTAGTGTATAATGTAGTGTATAGTGTATAAAGTAGCGTATAAAGTAGTGTATAATGTAGTGTATAGTGTATAAAGTAGTGTATAATGTAGTGTATAGTGTATAAAGTAGTGTATAAAGTAGTGTATAAAGTAGTGTATAATGTAGTGTAGTAGTGTATAAAGTAGTGTATAATGTAGTGTATAATGTAGTGTAGTAGTGTATAATGTAGTGTACAAAGTAGTGTATAATGTAGTGTATAATGTAGCGTATAAAGTAGTGTATAAAGTAGTGTATAAAGTAGTGTATAATGTAGTGTATAATGTAGTGTATAAAGTAGTGTATAATGTAGTGTATAGTCTATAAAGTTGTGTATAAAGTAGTGTATAATGTAGTGTATAATGTAGTGTAGTAGTGTATAATGTAGTGTATAGTGTAGTGTATAGTGTAGTGTATAGTGTATAAAGTAGTGTATAATGTAGTGTATAATGTAGTGTATAAAGTAGTGTATAATGTAGTGTATAATGTAGTGTAGTGGTGTATAATGTAGTGTATCCTCCCACTCAGGTGACCTTCATATACTTCATGATCAACGCCGTCTGGCTGGTCTCCACCATCGCCTTGCAAATCGTGGGCACTCAGCTGTTCATCAGTTTCCCCAAATTGGGGGGCTCTGCGGCCGAGGTGGTCAACATCGCTGTGCCCCCCCTCTCGTTCATGTTCCTGCTAACGTTCGCGACGATGCTACTCATTCAGTTTCTCGCCATGATCTACCACAGGTGATGGGGGTGGTGGTGGTGGTGGTGGGTGGTGGTGGGTTTGGTGGTGGGGGTGGTGGTGGTGGTGGGTGGGGATGGTGGTGATGATGATCAGGGTGGTGGTGGGGGTGGTGGTGGTGGTGATGGGGGTGATGGTGGTGGTGGTGGTGGTGGGGGTGGTGGTGGTGGTGGTAGTGGTGGTGGGGGTGATGGTGGTGGTGGTGGTGGGAGTGGTGGTGGTGGTGGTGGGGGTGGTGGTGGTGGGGGTGGTGGTGGTGGTGGTGGGTGGTGGTGGGTTTGGTGGTGGTGGTGGGTGGGGGTGGTGGTGGTGGGGGTGGTGGTGGTGGTGGTGGTGGGGGTGGTGGTGGTGGTGGTGGTGGTGGGGGTGGTGGTGGTGGTGGTGGTGGGGGTGGTGGTGGTGGTGATGGGGGGGGAGGTGGTGGTGGAGGTGGTGGTGGTGGGGGTGGTGGTGGTGGTGATGGGGGGGGAGGTGGTGGGTGGGGGTAGTGGTGGTGGTGGGTGGTGGTGGGTTTGGTGGTGGTGGTGGGTGGGGGTGGTGGTGGTGGGGGTGGTGGTGGTGGTGGTGGTGGGGGTGGTGTTGATGGGGGGGGAGGTGGTGGTGGGGGGTGGTGGTGGTGGGGGTGGTGTTGGTGGTGGTGGTGGTGGTGGTGGGGGTGGTGTTGATGGGGGGGGGAGGTGGTGGTGGGGTGGTGGTGGTGGTGGTGGTGGTGGTGGTGGTGGTAGTGGTGGTGGATGGTGGGGGGGGTGGTGGTGGTGGTGGTGGTGGTGGTGGGGGTGGTGGTGGTGGTGATGGTGGTGGGGGGTGGTGGGGGTGGTGGGTGGTGGTGGTGGTGATTGGGGTGATGGGGGTTGTGGTGGTGGATGGTGGGGGGGTGGTGATGGTGGTGGGGGTGGTGGTGCTGGTGGTGGTGGGTGTTGGGGGTGGTGGTGGTGATGGTGGTGGGGGTGGGAGTTGTAATGGTGGTGGTAGTGATTGTGGTGATGGTGGTGGTTGTGATGATGATGGTGGTGGTGGTGATGTGTGATGGTGATGATGGTGATGATAATGGTGGTGGTGGTGATGGTGATGATGGTGATGATAATGGTGGTGGTGGTGATGGTGATGATGGTGATGATGGTGATTTTGAGAGTCAACACCACCATCATCATCACATCATGTCCTGTTTCTCTCTCTCTGTCTATCTGTGTATGTGTGTGTCTGTCTGTGTGTGTGTGTCTGTGTGTGTCTCTCTCTGTCTCTCTGTGTGTCTGTCTATGTGTGTCTGTGTGTGTCTCTCTCTGTCTCTCTGTGTGTGACTATGTGTGTCTGTGTCACTCTGTGTGTGTGTGTCTGTGTGTCTGTCTGTGTGTGTGTGTCTGTGTGTGTGTGACTGTGTGTCTGTGTGTGTGTGACTGTGTGTCTGTGTGTGTGTGTCTGTGTGTGTGTCTATGTGTGTCTGTGTCACTCTGTGTGTGTGTCTGTGTGTGTGTGTCTGTGTGTGTGTCTATGTGTGTCTGTGTCACTCTGTGTGTGTGTGTCTGTGTGTGTGTGACTGTGTGTGTGTGTCTGTGTGTGTGTGTCTGTGTGTGTGTCTATGTGTATCTGTGTCACTCTGTGTGTGTGTGTCTGTGTGTGTGTGACTGTGTGTCTGACTGTCTCTGTGTGTGTGTCTGTGTGTCTGTTTTTTTGTCTGTATGTCTGTGTGTGCCTGTGTGTGTGTGACTGTGTGTCTCTGTCTATCTACAAGATCTACACGCCCATCCACATGATGTCCAGTCTCTCTCTCTCTCTCTGTGTCTCTGTGTGTATCTGTGTCTCTGTGTGTGTCTGTATGTCTGTGTGTGTCTGTGTGTGTCTGTGTGGGTCTGTGTGTGACTCTGTGTGTGTCTCTGTGTGTGTCTGTGTGTGTCTCTGACTGTGTGTGTGGTCTGTGTGTGTCTGTGTGTGTCTGTGTGTGTGTCTCTGTGTGTGTCTCTGACTGTGTGTGTCTCTGTGTGTGTCTGTGTCTCTGTGTGTGTCTGTGTGTGTCTCTGACTGTGTGTGTGTCTGTGTGTCTCTGTGTGTGTCTGACTGTCTTACTGTGTGTGTGACTGTGTGTGTCTGTGTGTGTCTGTGTGTGTCTCTGTGTGTGTGACTGTGTGTGTCTGTGTGTGTCTGTGTGTGTCTCTGACTGTGTGTGTCTCTGTGTGTGTCTGTGTCTCTGTGTGTGTCTGTGTGTGTCTCTGTGTGTGTGTCTGTGTGTCTCTGTGTGTGTCTGACTGTCTTACTGTGTGTGTGACTGTGTGTGTCTGTGTGTGTCTGTGTGTGTGTCTCTGTGTGTGTCTGTGTCTGTCTGTGTGTGTCTGTGTGTGTCTCTGTGTGTGTCTGTGTGTGTCTGTGTGTGTGTCTGACTGTGTCTGTGTGTGTGTCCCACTGCAAGATCTACACACTACTGCACATGATGTCCCGTCTCTCTCTCTCTCTCTGTGTCTCTGTCTGTCTGTGTGTGTCTCTGTGTGTGTGTGTCTGTGTGTGTGTGTGTCTGTGTGTGTGTCTGTGTGTGTGTCTGTGTGTGTCTGTGTGTGTGTCTGTGTGTGTCTGTGTGTGTGTCTGTGTGTGTCTGTGTGTGTCTGTGTGTGTGTCTGTGTGTGTCTGTGTGTGTCTCTGTGTGTGTGTCTGTGTGTCTCTGTGTGTGTCTGACTGTCTTACTGTGTGTGTGACTGTGTGTGTCTGTGTGTGTCTCTGACTGTGTCTGTGTGTGCCTGTGTGTGTGTCTGTGTGTGTGTGTCTGTGTGTGTGTCTGTGTGTGTGTGTCTGTGTGTGTGTGTCTGTGTGTGTGTGTCTGTGTGTGTGTCTGTGTGTGTCTGTGTGTGTGTCTGTGTGTGTCTGTGTGTCTGTCTGTGTGTGTCTGTGTGTGTGTGTCTCTGTGTGTGTGTGTCTCTGTGTGTGTGTGTCTCTGTGTGTGTGTCTCTGTGTGTGTGTGTCTCTGTGTGTGTCTGACTGTCTTACTGTGTGTGTTACTGTGTGTGTCTGTGTGTGTCTGTGTGTGTGTGTCTGTGTGTGTGTGTGTCTGTGTGTGTGTGTCTGTGTGTGTGTGTCTGTGTGTGTGTGTCTGTGTGTGTGTGTCTGTGTGTGTGTCCCACTACAGGATCTACACGCTACTGCACATGATGTCTTACGTTAGTCCCGACAAGGCGAAGGAGGAGCCGGAGGACGAGTTGCAAACGTCGGACAACGAAGCATTCGAAGGGGGGCGCGGAGTTGGTGGTGGTGGTGGTGGTGGTGTTGGTGGTGTTGTTGTTGGTGGTGATGGTGGTGGTGATGATGGTGGTGGTGGTGGAGATGGTGGAGATGGTGGTGGAGGTGGAGGAGGGGTGGGAGGATCACTGACGGATTTCTCCGACTCCGACTCAGAAGTTCATCTCGAGTTCTCTGAGTGCCGGGAAGAGAGATACGGAGTAGACACCTCGCTGTGGTGATGGTGGTGATGGTGGTGATGGTGGTGGTGGTGGTGGTGGTGATGATGGTGGTGGTGGTGATGGTGGTGATGGTGGTGATGGTGGTGGTGGTGGTGATGATGGTGGGTGGTGGTGATGGTGGTGATGGTGGTGATGGTGGTGGTGGTGGTGGTGGTGGTGATGGTGGTGGTGGTGGTGATGGTGGTGGTGGTGGTGATGGTGGTGATGGTAGTGGTGATGGTGGTGATGGTGGTGGTGGTGATGGTGGTGGTGGTGGTGGTGGTGATGGTGGTGGTGGTGATGGTGGTGGTGGTGGTGGTGGTGGTGGTGGTGGTGGTGATGGTGGTGGTGAGTGGATGCGTAAGTGAGTGGGTGGGTGAGTGAGTAGGTGAGTGAGTGAGTGACTGGGTGAGTGAGTGGGTGACTGGGTGAGTTAGTGGGTGACTGAGTGGGTGAGTGAGTGGATGACTGAGTGAGTGAGTGGGTGAGTGAGTGAGTGAGTGGGTGAGTGAGTGACTGGGTGAGTGAGTGGGTGACTGGGTGAGTGACTGGGTGAGTGAGTGACTGGGTGAGTGAGTGGGTGACTGGGTGAGTTAATGGGTGACTGAGTGGGTGACTGAGTAGGTGACTGGCTGAGTGACTGGGTGAGTGAGTGAGTGAGTGAGCGAGTGACTGAGTGAGTGACTAGGTGAGTGAGTGAGTGAATGAGTGAGTGAGCGAGTGACTGAGTGACTGAGTGGGTGACTGAGGGGGTGACTGGCTGAGTGACTGGGTGAGTGACTGGGTAACTGACTGAGTGACTGGGTGGGTGACTGGCTGAGTGAGTGAGCGAGTGACTGAGTGAGTGACTGAGTGAGTGACTGGGTAACTGACTGAGTGACTGAGTGGGTGACTGGGTGGGTGACTGGCTGAGTGAGTGAGCGAGTGACTGAGTGAGTGACTGAGTGAGTGACTGGGTAACTGACTGAGTGACTGAGTGGGTGACTGATTGAAAGCCCCATCAACATCGCTGATTATCCCAATAGCCCAATTATAATGTAACCCCATTAATTAACGTCAATATTTTATCTTATTATACACACACACATCTACAATTTACTCCGGACAGCTGAAATAAAATAATAAATTATTGATCATCATCATCATTATTTGTTACGGGTGTGGTTGTAACGATGTGATGGTGGTGGTGATGGTGGTGGTGATTGTGGTGATGGTGGTGGTGATGGTGGTGGTGGAGATGGCGGAGCCAGGAGATTGAATCTTCACCCTCGGGGCTCGTCCAGAAGCAACGAAAAGCCACTTCGTGTGGCCACGTGGAATGTTCGAACGCTCGTTGCGGAGGAGAGGCTGCCACTCCTCTGTCGGGAGCTGGACCGGTACCGCCTGGATCTCTGTGGCATTCAGGAGGACCGGTGGACTGGTCATTGTGTGTGTGTGTTCAGAGGAGAGGCTGCCACTCCTCTGTCGGGAGCTGGACCGGTACCGCCTGGATCTCTGCGGCATTCAGGAGGTCCGGTGTACTGGTCATTGTGTGTGTGTGTTCAGAGGAGAGGCTGCCACTCCTCTGTCGGGAGCTGGACCGGTACCGCCTGGATCTCTGTGGCATTCAGGAGGACCGGTGTACTGGTCATTGTGTGTGTGTGTTCAGAGGAGAGGCTGCCACTCCTCTGTCGGGAGCTGCAGATTTTGCTGAGCATTTCTGTGAGGTCCTAGCGGAGAGGAAATCCCTCAGCCTGGAAAACATCAAGGGACAAAGTTGGGATGACCCTGCTGAGGCTGCGGTGCCTCAAATATTGGAGGAGGAAGTCACCCCCTGTGAGTGGCTGGCTGAGGTGCCATCTGTTGAGGAAGTTCTGAGGGAGATCCGGAGTCTGAGACCAGGAAAGGCACTGGGCAGAGATGATCTCCCAAGCGAAATGCTGAGGGAGGGTGGCGTTTGTGCACAGACTGCCCTACATGACATCATAACAACAGTCTGGGCCACTGGACGGGTTCCGCAGGACTGGAAGGATGCCCTGGTGGTCCCCCTCTTTAAGAAGCGGGACCGCACAGACTGTAACAACTACAGGGGCATCTCACTCCTCAGTGTGACGGGTAAGGTCCTGGCAAGGATTATTCAACATCGCCTTGCTAGGCACGCTGAGGAGAGGCTTGCGGAGCCCCAATGCGGTTTCAGCAAAGGGCGGTCCTGCACAGATGCCATATTTTCTGTCCGTCTGCTCCAGCAGAGGTGTAGGGAATTCCAAAAAGACCTACATCTCTGCTTTATTGACCTGGTCAAGGCCTATGATACCATCAGTAGGACTGGGCTCTGGGTTGTTCTTCGTGCTTTCGGAGTCCCTGACCCTCTGCTCACGATCATTAAGGACCTT